>NW_028122605.1:0-103906 GCF_965194805.1 Balaenoptera borealis | reverse complement strand
GTGACTTATTTCACTTAGAATCGTCGTACCTAAATCCACTCATCATGCTGCTACTAGCCTTATGACATTGATTTCATGGCTGAGTGATATTCCATTGTACATAAGGACCACAACTTCTTTATCCATTTTTCTCTTTCCTGGGATATTTAAGGTGGAATGAAGTGGAGGTCCTTGTCAACAGAGCAGCCCTAAACTTTGGGGTGCTTGTGTCTTGCTGATTTTTCATTTTCCCAATTTATACCCCCATGAGTGGAAGTGCCCTATGCTCTCTAAGCTGTGTTTTTTAGATGTTTCAGGACTCACCGTACACTCCTCCAGAGTGGCTGTTGGCAATTTACATCCCGCCCATCAGTGTAGCAAGGCTCCCATTTCTCCATGGCCTGTTATGCATTTCTGGTTTTGACACGTTTTTCAGCATGGCCCTTTTGACCGATGGGAAGCGAGACTTCTTTGTAGCGCTGATTTGCTTTTCCAGGTTGCTTGGTTGGCCAAAAAGGGCGTATGCGTTTTTTCCTGAATATATTCAGGAAAAAACGCATACGCCCTTTTTGGCCAAGGGCATCATTGTCAACGTTTTGCCGCTTTTCATGTGCTTTAAAGGCGATTCGACTCTACCTCCTGAAATCTGTTTCCTGCAATTCTGCCTTGATTTCAAATCCTCTTCTTTGCCTTCCCTCAATATATTTGTGGACGAGAGTTATCATTTATAACTCTGCAGGTTTGTGAATTGCAGTGCCCTAACCTCCATTTTACAACTCGCTGTTTTGGGAGCTGGCCGTAAAAGCACATGATGGATTCCCGCCCTGTTCTTGTTCCGGGGGGCAGGCTGAGCCTGTGGTTAATTCTTATTCCTGATGGGAAAATAGAGTGACCTGTGCATGTGTCCACACCAAGAGCTAGTCTCTCATTGGTTCCCCGTCTTCCCGTTCATCCTCAGGACAAATTGCAACCTGTACGGAACAGGAGGTTAAAGGTGCTGATGCTCCAAGTAGGGAGATTGCTAGTAAAGCAGCTGGAATGGCGAACCCGGGCACAAGGAGATGAGAAATGAGGTTCGTTTTAGAAACCTTTCCCCATCACACGGTGTACCATCTTCTGGGTTTCTCATGCATGTTTTCGATGTAGGAAGATGCCCTTGAACCTGGAGATTTGGATCCCATGGGACGGGTACTACGCAGTATTACTTTAAAGCGTCTGCGTTTGCTCACCCAACCTCACCAAACCTCTCAGCCCCAAGAGTGTCCACCCTTATGTCTCATCCAGCTGTGGGTCTAGATATGGTCCATCTAGGTTGCATCACAGCCCTTGAATGCATTGTGTAAGAATTTCTCTCTCTTTCACTGTGTTTGTTTCATGGGTTTTTCAAAATAATTTATTTTTATAATGGGGTTTAGCTGCTTTTCACTGCTGTGTTTATGCCGCTTTACACCCACTTGACACACTAACAGAGAGATATCAATACATAGGTTTTAAGATTATTCCTAGTCAGATATATTCTCGTGCGGTGAATAGGGCGTGTTGAGTCCAGTTCTCTGAGCAAGGAGTAGGTCTTGTCTATTACATATTGGGTTTAGGGAACGGTATCTGAGCTAATTTGAAACCCTTGTTTTATGTATCACCCCACCTCACCTTTCCCGTTAAGCAGCCATAGTGTGTTTTCTGCATGTGTGACTCTGTTCTGTTTTGTAATTCAGTTCAAGTGTAACGGTTTTTACATTCCCTCTATAAGTGATACCTTATGAGAAGTGTCCTTTTCTGTGTGACTTATTTCACTTAGAATCGTCGTACCTAAATCCACTCATCATGCTGCTACTAGCCTTATGACATTGATTTCATGGCTGAGTGATATTCCATTGTACATAAGGACCACAACTTCTTTATCCATTTTTCTCTTTCCTGGGATATTTAAGGTGGAAGGAAGTGGAGGTCCTTGTCAACAGAGCAGCCCTAAACTTTGGGGTGCTTGTGTCTTGCTGATTTTTCATTTTCCCAATTTATACCCCCATGAGTGGAAGTGCCCTATGCTGTCTAAACTGTGTTTTTTAGATGTTTCAGGACTCACCGTACACTTCTCCAGAGTGGCTGTTGGCAATTTACATCCCGCCCATCAGTGTAGCAAGGCTCCCATTTCTCCATGGCCTGTCCTGCATTTCTGGTTTTGACACGTTTTTCAGCATGGCCCTTTTGACCGATGGGTAGCGAGTCTTCTTTGTAGCCCTGATTTGCCTTTCCAGGTTGCTTGGTTGGCCAAAAAGGGCGTATGCGTTTTTTCCTGAATATATTCAGGAAAAAACGCATACGCCCTTTTTGGCCAAGGGCATCATTGTCAACGTTTTGCCGCTTTTCATGTGCTTTAAAGGCGATTCGACTCTACCTCCTGAAATCTGTTTCCTGCAATTCTGCCTTGATTTCAAATCCTCTTCTTTGCCTTCCCTCAATATATTTGTGGACGAGAGTTATCATTTATAACTCTGCAGGTTTGTGAATTGCAGTGCCCTGAACCTCCATTTTACAACTCGCTGTTTTGGGAGCTGGCCGTAAAAGCGCATGATGGATTCCCGCCCTGTTCTTGTTCCGGGGGGCAGGCTGAGCCTGTGGTTAATTCTTATTCCTGATGGGAAAATAGAGTGACCTGTGCATGTGTCCACACCAAGAGCTAGTCTCTCATTGGTTCCCCGTCTTCCCGTTCATCCTCAGGACAAATTGCAACCTGTACGGAACAGGAGGTTAAAGGTGCTGATGCTCCAAGTAGGGAGATTGCTAGTAAAGCAGCTGGAATGGCGAACCCGGGCACAAGGAGATGAGAAATGAGGTTCGTTTTAGAAACCTTTCCCCATCACACGGTGTACCATCTTCTGGGTTTCTCATGCATGTTTTCGATGTAGGAAGATGCCCTTGAACCTGGAGATTTGGATCCCATGGGACGGGTACTACGCAGTATTACTTTAAAGGGTCTGCGTTTGCTCACCCAACCTCACCAAACCTCTCAGCCCCAAGAGTGTCCACCCTTATGTCTCATCCAGCTGTGGGTCTAGATATGGTCCATCTAGGTTGCATCACAGCCCTTGAATGCATTGTGTAAGAATTTCTCTCTCTTTCACTGTGTTTGTTTCATGGGTTTTTCAAAATAATTTATTTTTATAATGGGGTTTAGCTGCTTTTCACTGCTGTGTTTATGCCGCTTTACACCCACTTGACACACTAACAGAGAGATATCAATACATAGGTTTTAAGATTATTCCTAGTCAGATATATTCTCGTGCGGTGAATAGGGCGTGTTGAGTCCAGTTCTCTGAGCAAGGAGTAGGTCTTGTCTATTACATATTGGGTTTAGGGAACGGTATCTGAGCTAATTTGAAACCCTTGTTTTATGTATCACCCCACCTCACCTTTCCCGTTAAGCAGCCATAGTGTGTTTTCTGCATGTGTGACTCTGTTCTGTTTTGTAATTCAGTTCAAGTGTAACGGTTTTTACATTCCCTCTATAAGTGATACCTTATGAGAAGTGTCCTTTTCTGTGTGACTTATTTCACTTAGAATCGTCGTACCTAAATCCACTCATCATGCTGCTACTAGCCTTATGACATTGATTTCATGGCTGAGTGATATTCCATTGTACATAAGGACCACAACTTCTTTATCCATTTTTCTCTTTCCTGGGATATTTAAGGTGGAAGGAAGTGGAGGTCCTTGTCAACAGAGCAGCCCTAAACTTTGGGGTGCTTGTGTCTTGCTGATTTTTCATTTTCCCAATTTATACCCCCATGAGTGGAAGTGCCCTATGCTGTCTAAACTGTGTTTTTTAGATGTTTCAGGACTCACCGTACACTTCTCCAGAGTGGCTGTTGGCAATTTACATCCCGCCCATCAGTGTAGCAAGGCTCCCATTTCTCCATGGCCTGTCCTGCATTTCTGGTTTTGACACGTTTTTCAGCATGGCCCTTTTGACCGATGGGTAGCGAGTCTTCTTTGTAGCCCTGATTTGCCTTTCCAGGTTGCTTGGTTGGCCAAAAAGGGCGTATGCGTTTTTTCCTGAATATATTCAGGAAAAAACGCATACGCCCTTTTTGGCCAAGGGCATCATTGTCAACGTTTTGCCGCTTTTCATGTGCTTTAAAGGCGATTCGAATCTACCTCCTGAAATCTGTTTCCTGCAATTCTGCCTTGATTTCAAATCCTCTGCTTTGCCTTCCCTCAATATATTTGTGGACGAGAGTTATCATTTATAACTCTGTAGGTTTGTGAATTGCAGTGCCCTGAAGCTCCATTTTACAACTCGCTTTTTTGGGAGCTGGCCGCAAAAGCGCAGGATGGATTCACGCCCTGTTCTTGTTCTGGGGGGCAGGCTGAGCCTGTGGTTAATTCTTCTTCCTGATGGGAAAATAGAGTAACCTGTGCCTGTGTCCACACCAAGAGCTAGTCTCTCATTGGTTCCCCGTCTTCCCGTTCATCCTCAGGACAAATTGCAACCTGTACGGAACAGGAGGTTAAAGGTGCTGATGCTCCAAGTAGGGAGATTGCTAGTAAAGTGCCTGGAATGGGGAACCCGGGCACAAGGAGATGAGAAATGAGGTGCGTTTCAGAAACCTTTCCCCATCACACGGTGTACCATCTTCTGGGTTTCTCATGCATGTTTTCGATGTAGGAAGATGCCCTTGAACCTGGAGATTTGGGACCCATTGGACGGGTACCACGCAGTATTAATTTAAAGGGTCTGCGTTTGCTCACCCAACCTCACCAAACCTCTCAGCCCCAAGAGTGTCCACCCTTATGTCTCATCCAGCTGTGGGTCTAGATATGGTCAATCCAGGTTGCATCACAGCCCCTGAACGCATTGTGTAAGAATTTCTCTCTCTTTCACTGTCTTTGTTTCATGGGTTTGTAAAAGTAATTTATTTTTATAATGGGGTTTAGCTGCTTTTCACTGCTGTGTTTATGCCGCTTTACACCCACTTGACACACTAATAGAGAGTTATCAATACATAGGTTTTAAGATTATTACTAGTCAGATATATTCTTGTGCGTTGAATAGGGCGTGTTGAGTCCAGTTCTCTGAGCAAGGAGTAGGTCTTGTCTATTACATATTGGGTTTATGGAACGGTATCTGAGCTAATTTGAAACCCTTGTTTTATGTATCACCCCACCTCACCTTTCCCGTTAAGCAGCCATAGTGTGTTTACTGCATGTGTGACTCTGTTCTGTTTTGTAATTCAGTTCAAGTGTAACGGTTTTTACATTCCCTCTATAAGTGATACCTTATGAGAAGTGTCCTTTTCTGTGTGACTTATTTCACTTAGAATCGTCGTACCTAAATCCACTCATCATGCTGCTACTAGCCTTATGACATTGATTTCATGGCTGAGTGATATTCCATTGTACATAAGGACCACAACTTCTTTATCCATTTTTCTCTTTCCTGGGATATTTAAGGTGGAATGAAGTGGAGGTCCTTGTCAACAGAGCAGCCCTAAACTTTGGGGTGCTTGTGTCTTGCTGATTTTTCATTTTCCCAATTTATACCCCCATGAGTGGAAGTGCCCTATGCTCTCTAAGCTGTGTTTTTTAGATGTTTCAGGACTCACCGTACACTCCTCCAGAGTGGCTGTTGGCAATTTACATCCCGCCCATCAGTGTAGCAAGGCTCCCATTTCTCCATGGCCTGTCCTGCATTTCTGGTTTTGACACGTTTTTCAGCATGGCCCTTTTGACCGATGGGTAGCGAGTCTTCTTTGTAGCGCTGATTTGCCTTTCTAGATTGCTTGGTTGGCCAAAAAGTGCGTATGCGTTTTTTCCTGAATATATTCAGGAAAAAACGCATATGCCCTTTTTGGCCAAGGGCATCATTGTCAACGTTTTGCCGCTTTTCATGTGCTTTAAAGGCGATTCGAATCTACCTCCTGAAATCTGTTTCCTGCAATTCTGCCTTGATTTCAAATCCTCTGCTTTGCCTTCCCTCAATATATTTGTGGACGAGAGTTATCATTTATAACTCTGCAGGTTTGTGAATTGCAGTGCCCTGAACCTCCATTTTACAACTCGCTTTTTTGGGATCTGGCCGCAAAAGCGCATGATGGATTCACGCCCTGTTCTTGTTCCGGGGGGCAGGCTGAGCCTGTGGTTAATTCTTATTCCTGATGGGAAAATAGAGTGACCTGTGCCTGTGTCCACACCAAGAGCTAGTCTCTCATTGGTTCCCCATCTTCCCGTTCATCCTCAGGACAAATTGCAACCTGTACGGAACAGGAGGTTAAAGGTGCTGATGCTCCAAGTAGGGAGATTGCTAGTAAAGTGGCTGGAATGGGGAACCCGGGCACAAGGGGATGAGAAATGAGGTTCGTTTTAGAAACCTTTCCCCATCACATGGTGTACCATCTTCTGGGTTTCTCATGCATGTTTTCGATGCAGGAAGATGCCCTTGAACCTGGAGATTTGGGACCCATTGGACGGGTACCACGCAGTATTAATTTAAAGGGTCTGCGTTTGCTCACCCAACCTCACCAAACCTCTCAGCCCCAAGAGTGTCCACCCTTATGTCTCATCCAGCTGTGGGTCTAGATATGGTCAATCCAGGTTGCATCACAGCCCCTGAACGCATTGTGTAAGAATTTCGCTCTCTTTCACTGTCTTTGTTTCATGGGTTTTTCAAAGTAATTTATTTTTATAATGGGGTTTAGCTGCTTTTCACTGCTGTGTTTATGCCACTTTACACCCACTTGACACACTAATAGAGAGATATCAATACATAGGTTTTAAGATTATTACTAGTCATATATATTCTTGTGCGGTGAATAGGGAGTGTTGAGTCCAGTTCTCTGAGCAAGGAGTAGGTCTTGTCTATTACATATTGGGTTTATGGAACGGTATCTTAGCTAATTTGAAACCCTTGTTTTATGTATCACCCCACCTCACCTTTCCCGTTAAGCAGCCATAGTGTGTTTTCTGCATGTGTGACTCTGTTCTGTTTTGTAATTCAGTTCAAGTGTAACGGTTTTTACATTCCCTGTATAAGTGATACCTTATGAGAAGTGTCCTTTTCTGTGTGACTTATTTCACTTAGAATCGTCGTACCTAAATCCACTCATCATGCTGCTACTAGCCTTATGACATTGATTTCATGGCTGAGTGATATTCCATTGTACATAAGGACCACAACTTCTTTATCCATTTTTCTCTTTCCTGGGATATTTAAGGTGGAAGGAAGTGGAGGTCCTTGTCAACAGAGCAGCCCTAAACTTTGGGGTGCTTGTGTCTTGCTGATTTTTCATTTTCCCAATTTATACCCCCATGAGTGGAAGTGCCCTATGCTGTCTAAACTGTGTTTTTTAGATGTTTCAGGACTCACCGTACACTTCTCCAGAGTGGCTGTTGGCAATTTACATCCCGCCCATCAGTGTAGCAAGGCTCCCATTTCTCCATGGCCTGTCCTGCATTTCTGGTTTTGACACGTTTTTCAGCATGGCCCTTTTGACCGATGGGTAGCGAGTCTTCTTTGTAGCCCTGATTTGCCTTTCCAGGTTGCTTGGTTGGCCAAAAAGGGCGTATGCGTTTTTTCCTGAATATATTCAGGAAAAAACGCATACGCCCTTTTTGGCCAAGGGCATCATTGTCAACGTTTTGCCGCTTTTCATGTGCTTTAAAGGCGATTCGAATCTACCTCCTGAAATCTGTTTCCTGCAATTCTGCCTTGATTTCAAATCCTCTGCTTTGCCTTCCCTCAATATATTTGTGGACGAGAGTTATCATTTATAACTCTGTAGGTTTGTGAATTGCAGTGCCCTGAAGCTCCATTTTACAACTCGCTTTTTTGGGAGCTGGCCGCAAAAGCGCAGGATGGATTCACGCCCTGTTCTTGTTCCGGGGGGCAGGCTGAGCCTGTGGTTAATTCTTCTTCCTGATGGGAAAATAGAGTAACCTGTGCCTGTGTCCACACCAAGAGCTAGTCTCTCATTGGTTCCCCGTCTTCCCGTTCATCCTCAGGACAAATTGCAACCTGTACGGAACAGGAGGTTAAAGGTGCTGATGCTCCAAGTAGGGAGATTGCTAGTAAAGTGCCTGGAATGGGGAACCCGGGCACAAGGAGATGAGAAATGAGGTGCGTTTCAGAAACCTTTCCCCATCACACGGTGTACCATCTTCTGGGTTTCTCATGCATGTTTTCGATGTAGGAAGATGCCCTTGAACCTGGAGATTTGGGACCCATTGGACGGGTACCACGCAGTATTAATTTAAAGGGTCTGCGTTTGCTCACCCAACCTCACCAAACCTCTCAGCCCCAAGAGTATCCACCCTTATGTCTCATCCAGCTGTGGGTCTAGATATGGTCAATCCAGGTTGCATCACAGCCCCTGAACGCATTGTGTAAGAATTTCTCTCTCTTTCACTGTCTTTGTTTCATGGGTTTGTAAAAGTAATTTATTTTTATAATGGGGTTTAGCTGCTTTTCACTGCTGTGTTTATGCCGCTTTACACCCACTTGACACACTAATAGAGAGTTATCAATACATAGGTTTTAAGATTATTACTAGTCAGATATATTCTTGTGCGGTGAATAGGGCGTGTTGAGTCCAGTTCTCTGAGCAAGGAGTAGGTCTTGTCTACTACATATTGGGTTTATGGAACGGTATCTGAGGTAATTTGATACCCTTGTTTTATGTATCACCCCACCTCACCTTTCCCGTTAAGCAGCCATAGTGTGTTTTCTGCATGTGTGACTCTGTTCTGTTTTGTAATTCAGTTCAAGTGTAACGGTTTTTACATTCCCTCTATCAGTGATACCTTATGAGAAGTGTCCTTTTCTGTGTGACTTATTTCACTTAGAATCGTCGTACCTAAATCCACTCATCATGCTGCTACTAACCTTATGACATTGATTTCATGGCTGAGTGATATTCCATTGTACATAAGGACCACAACTTCTTTATCCATTTTTCTCTTTCCTGGGATATTTAAGGTGGAAGGAAGTGGAGGTCCTTGTCAACAGAGCAGCCCTAAACTTTGGGGTGCTTGTGTCTTGCTGATTTTTCATTTTCCCAATTTATACCCCCATGAGTGGAAGTGCCCTATGCTGTCTAAACTGTGTTTTTTAGATGTTTCAGGACTCACCGTACACTTCTCCAGAGTGGCTGTTGGCAATTTACATCCCGCCCATCAGTGTAGCAAGGCTCCCATTTCTCCATGGCCTGTCCTGCATTTCTGGTTTTGACACGTTTTTCAGCATGGCCCTTTTGACCGATGGGTAGCGAGTCTTCTTTGTAGCCCTGATTTGCCTTTCCAGGTTGCTTGGTTGGCCAAAAAGGGCGTATGCGTTTTTTCCTGAATATATTCAGGAAAAAACGCATACGCCCTTTTTGGCCAAGGGCATCATTGTCAACGTTTTGCCGCTTTTCATGTGCTTTAAAGGCGATTCGACTCTACCTCCTGAAATCTGTTTCCTGCAATTCTGCCTTGATTTCAAATCCTCTTCTTTGCCTTCCCTCAATATATTTGTGGACGAGAGTTATCATTTATAACTCTGCAGGTTTGTGAATTGCAGTGCCCTGAACCTCCATTTTACAACTCGCTGTTTTGGGAGCTGGCCGTAAAAGCGCATGATGGATTCCCGCCCTGTTCTTGTTCCGGGGGGCAGGCTGAGCCTGTGGTTAATTCTTATTCCTGATGGGAAAATAGAGTGACCTGTGCATGTGTCCACACCAAGAGCTAGTCTCTCATTGGTTCCCCGTCTTCCCGTTCATCCTCAGGACAAATTGCAACCTGTACGGAACAGGAGGTTAAAGGTGCTGATGCTCCAAGTAGGGAGATTGCTAGTAAAGCAGCTGGAATGGCGAACCCGGGCACAAGGAGATGAGAAATGAGGTTCGTTTTAGAAACCTTTCCCCATCACACGGTGTACCATCTTCTGGGTTTCTCATGCATGTTTTCGATGTAGGAAGATGCCCTTGAACCTGGAGATTTGGATCCCATGGGACGGGTACTACGCAGTATTACTTTAAAGGGTCTGCGTTTGCTCACCCAACCTCACCAAACCTCTCAGCCCCAAGAGTGTCCACCCTTATGTCTCATCCAGCTGTGGGTCTAGATATGGTCCATCTAGGTTGCATCACAGCCCTTGAATGCATTGTGTAAGAATTTCTCTCTCTTTCACTGTGTTTGTTTCATGGGTTTTTCAAAATAATTTATTTTTATAATGGGGTTTAGCTGCTTTTCACTGCTGTGTTTATGCCGCTTTACACCCACTTGACACACTAACAGAGAGATATCAATACATAGGTTTTAAGATTATTCCTAGTCAGATATATTCTCGTGCGGTGAATAGGGCGTGTTGAGTCCAGTTCTCTGAGCAAGGAGTAGGTCTTGTCTATTACATATTGGGTTTAGGGAACGGTATCTGAGCTAATTTGAAACCCTTGTTTTATGTATCACCCCACCTCACCTTTCCCGTTAAGCAGCCATAGTGTGTTTTCTGCATGTGTGACTCTGTTCTGTTTTGTAATTCAGTTCAAGTGTAACGGTTTTTACATTCCCTCTATAAGTGATACCTTATGAGAAGTGTCCTTTTCTGTGTGACTTATTTCACTTAGAATCGTCGTACCTAAATCCACTCATCATGCTGCTACTAGCCTTATGACATTGATTTCATGGCTGAGTGATATTCCATTGTACATAAGGACCACAACTTCTTTATCCATTTTTCTCTTTCCTGGGATATTTAAGGTGGAAGGAAGTGGAGGTCCTTGTCAACAGAGCAGCCCTAAACTTTGGGGTGCTTGTGTCTTGCTGATTTTTCATTTTCCCAATTTATACCCCCATGAGTGGAAGTGCCCTATGCTGTCTAAACTGTGTTTTTTAGATGTTTCAGGACTCACCGTACACTTCTCCAGAGTGGCTGTTGGCAATTTACATCCCGCCCATCAGTGTAGCAAGGCTCCCATTTCTCCATGGCCTGTCCTGCATTTCTGGTTTTGACACGTTTTTCAGCATGGCCCTTTTGACCGATGGGTAGCGAGTCTTCTTTGTAGCCCTGATTTGCCTTTCCAGGTTGCTTGGTTGGCCAAAAAGGGCGTATGCGTTTTTTCCTGAATATATTCAGGAAAAAACGCATACGCCCTTTTTGGCCAAGGGCATCATTGTCAACGTTTTGCCGCTTTTCATGTGCTTTAAAGGCGATTCGAATCTACCTCCTGAAATCTGTTTCCTGCAATTCTGCCTTGATTTCAAATCCTCTGCTTTGCCTTCCCTCAATATATTTGTGGACGAGAGTTATCATTTATAACTCTGTAGGTTTGTGAATTGCAGTGCCCTGAAGCTCCATTTTACAACTCGCTTTTTTGGGAGCTGGCCGCAAAAGCGCAGGATGGATTCACGCCCTGTTCTTGTTCCGGGGGGCAGGCTGAGCCTGTGGTTAATTCTTCTTCCTGATGGGAAAATAGAGTAACCTGTGCCTGTGTCCACACCAAGAGCTAGTCTCTCATTGGTTCCCCGTCTTCCCGTTCATCCTCAGGACAAATTGCAACCTGTACGGAACAGGAGGTTAAAGGTGCTGATGCTCCAAGTAGGGAGATTGCTAGTAAAGTGCCTGGAATGGGGAACCCGGGCACAAGGAGATGAGAAATGAGGTGCGTTTCAGAAACCTTTCCCCATCACACGGTGTACCATCTTCTGGGTTTCTCATGCATGTTTTCGATGTAGGAAGATGCCCTTGAACCTGGAGATTTGGGACCCATCGGACGGGTACCACGCAGTATTAATTTAAAGGGTCTGCGTTTGCTCACCCAACCTCACCAAACCTCTCAGCCCCAAGAGTGTCCACCCTTATGTCTCATCCAGCTGTGGGTCTAGATATGGTCAATCCAGGTTGCATCACAGCCCCTGAACGCATTGTGTAAGAATTTCGCTCTCTTTCACTGTCTTTGTTTCATGGGTTTGTAAAAGTAATTTATTTTTATAATGGGGTTTAGCTGCTTTTCACTGCTGTGTTTATGCCACTTTACACCCACTTGACACACTAATAGAGAGATATCAATACATAGGTTTTAAGATTATTACTAGTCATATATATTCTTGTGCGGTGAATAGGGAGTGTTGAGTCCAGTTCTCTGAGCAAGGAGTAGGTCTTGTCTATTACATATTGGGTTTATGGAACGGTATCTTAGCTAATTTGAAACCCTTGTTTTATGTATCACCCCACCTCACCTTTCCCGTTAAGCAGCCATAGTGTGTTTTCTGCATGTGTGACTCTGTTCTGTTTTGTAATTCAGTTCAAGTGTAACGGTTTTTACATTCCCTGTATAAGTGATACCTTATGAGAAGTGTCCTTTTCTGTGTGACTTATTTCACTTAGAATCGTCGTACCTAAATCCACTCATCATGCTGCTACTAGCCTTATGACATTGATTTCATGGCTGAGTGATATTCCATTGTACATAAGGACCACAACTTCTTTATCCATTTTTCTCTTTCCTGGGATATTTAAGGTGGAAGGAAGTGGAGGTCCTTGTCAACAGAGCAGCCCTAAACTTTGGGGTGCTTGTGTCTTGCTGATTTTTCATTTTCCCAATTTATACCCCCATGAGTGGAAGTGCCCTATGCTGTCTAAACTGTGTTTTTTAGATGTTTCAGGACTCACCGTACACTTCTCCAGAGTGGCTGTTGGCAATTTACATCCCGCCCATCAGTGTAGCAAGGCTCCCATTTCTCCATGGCCTGTCCTGCATTTCTGGTTTTGACACGTTTTTCAGCATGGCCCTTTTGACCGATGGGTAGCGAGTCTTCTTTGTAGCCCTGATTTGCCTTTCCAGGTTGCTTGGTTGGCCAAAAAGGGCGTATGCGTTTTTTCCTGAATATATTCAGGAAAAAACGCATACGCCCTTTTTGGCCAAGGGCATCATTGTCAACGTTTTGCCGCTTTTCATGTGCTTTAAAGGCGATTCGAATCTACCTCCTGAAATCTGTTTCCTGCAATTCTGCCTTGATTTCAAATCCTCTGCTTTGCCTTCCCTCAATATATTTGTGGACGAGAGTTATCATTTATAACTCTGCAGGTTTGTGAATTGCAGTGCCCTGAACCTCCATTTTACAACTCGCTGTCTTGGGAGCTGGCCGTAAAAGCGCATGATGGATTCCCGCCCTGTTCTTGTTCCGGGGGGCAGGCTGAGCCTGTGGTTAATTCTTATTCCTGATGGGAAAATAGAGTGACCTGTGCATGTGTCCACACCAAGAGCTAGTCTCTCATTGGTTCCCCGTCTTCCCGTTCATCCTCAGGACAAATTGCAACCTGTACGGAACAGGAGGTTAAAGGTGCTGATGCTCCAAGTAGGGAGATTGCTAGTAAAGCAGCTGGAATGGCGAACCCGGGCACAAGGAGATGAGAAATGAGGTTCGTTTTAGAAACCTTTCCCCATCACACGGTGTACCATCTTCTGGGTTTCTCATGCATGTTTTCGATGTAGGAAGATGCCCTTGAACCTGGAGATTTGGATCCCATGGGACGGGTACTACGCAGTATTACTTTAAAGGGTCTGCGTTTGCTCACCCAACCTCACCAAACCTCTCAGCCCCAAGAGTGTCCACCCTTATGTCTCATCCAGCTGTGGGTCTAGATATGGTCCATCTAGGTTGCATCACAGCCCTTGAATGCATTGTGTAAGAATTTCTCTCTCTTTCACTGTGTTTGTTTCATGGGTTTTTCAAAATAATTTATTTTTATAATGGGGTTTAGCTGCTTTTCACTGCTGTGTTTATGCCGCTTTACACCCACTTGACACACTAACAGAGAGATATCAATACATAGGTTTTAAGATTATTCCTAGTCAGATATATTCTCGTGCGGTGAATAGGGCGTGTTGAGTCCAGTTCTCTGAGCAAGGAGTAGGTCTTGTCTATTACATATTGGGTTTAGGGAACGGTATCTGAGCTAATTTGAAACCCTTGTTTTATGTATCACCCCACCTCACCTTTCCCGTTAAGCAGCCATAGTGTGTTTTCTGCATGTGTGACTCTGTTCTGTTTTGTAATTCAGTTCAAGTGTAACGGTTTTTACATTCCCTCTATAAGTGATACCTTATGAGAAGTGTCCTTTTCTGTGTGACTTATTTCACTTAGAATCGTCGTACCTAAATCCACTCATCATGCTGCTACTAGCCTTATGACATTGATTTCATGGCTGAGTGATATTCCATTGTACATAAGGACCACAACTTCTTTATCCATTTTTCTCTTTCCTGGGATATTTAAGGTGGAAGGAAGTGGAGGTCCTTGTCAACAGAGCAGCCCTAAACTTTGGGGTGCTTGTGTCTTGCTGATTTTTCATTTTCCCAATTTATACCCCCATGAGTGGAAGTGCCCTATGCTGTCTAAACTGTGTTTTTTAGATGTTTCAGGACTCACCGTACACTTCTCCAGAGTGGCTGTTGGCAATTTACATCCCGCCCATCAGTGTAGCAAGGCTCCCATTTCTCCATGGCCTGTCCTGCATTTCTGGTTTTGACACGTTTTTCAGCATGGCCCTTTTGACCGATGGGTAGCGAGTCTTCTTTGTAGCCCTGATTTGCCTTTCCAGGTTGCTTGGTTGGCCAAAAAGGGCGTATGCGTTTTTTCCTGAATATATTCAGGAAAAAACGCATACGCCCTTTTTGGCCAAGGGCATCATTGTCAACGTTTTGCCGCTTTTCATGTGCTTTAAAGGCGATTCGACTCTACCTCCTGAAATCTGTTTCCTGCAATTCTGCCTTGATTTCAAATCCTCTTCTTTGCCTTCCCTCAATATATTTGTGGACGAGAGTTATCATTTATAACTCTGCAGGTTTGTGAATTGCAGTGCCCTGAACCTCCATTTTACAACTCGCTGTTTTGGGAGCTGGCCGTAAAAGCGCATGATGGATTCCCGCCCTGTTCTTGTTCCGGGGGGCAGGCTGAGCCTGTGGTTAATTCTTATTCCTGATGGGAAAATAGAGTGACCTGTGCATGTGTCCACACCAAGAGCTAGTCTCTCATTGGTTCCCCGTCTTCCCGTTCATCCTCAGGACAAATTGCAACCTGTACGGAACAGGAGGTTAAAGGTGCTGATGCTCCAAGTAGGGAGATTGCTAGTAAAGCAGCTGGAATGGCGAACCCGGGCACAAGGAGATGAGAAATGAGGTTCGTTTTAGAAACCTTTCCCCATCACACGGTGTACCATCTTCTGGGTTTCTCATGCATGTTTTCGATGTAGGAAGATGCCCTTGAACCTGGAGATTTGGATCCCATGGGACGGGTACTACGCAGTATTACTTTAAAGGGTCTGCGTTTGCTCACCCAACCTCACCAAACCTCTCAGCCCCAAGAGTGTCCACCCTTATGTCTCATCCAGCTGTGGGTCTAGATATGGTCCATCTAGGTTGCATCACAGCCCTTGAATGCATTGTGTAAGAATTTCTCTCTCTTTCACTGTGTTTGTTTCATGGGTTTTTCAAAATAATTTATTTTTATAATGGGGTTTAGCTGCTTTTCACTGCTGTGTTTATGCCGCTTTACACCCACTTGACACACTAACAGAGAGATATCAATACATAGGTTTTAAGATTATTCCTAGTCAGATATATTCTCGTGCGGTGAATAGGGCGTGTTGAGTCCAGTTCTCTGAGCAAGGAGTAGGTCTTGTCTATTACATATTGGGTTTAGGGAACGGTATCTGAGCTAATTTGAAACCCTTGTTTTATGTATCACCCCACCTCACCTTTCCCGTTAAGCAGCCATAGTGTGTTTTCTGCATGTGTGACTCTGTTCTGTTTTGTAATTCAGTTCAAGTGTAACGGTTTTTACATTCCCTCTATAAGTGATACCTTATGAGAAGTGTCCTTTTCTGTGTGACTTATTTCACTTAGAATCGTCGTACCTAAATCCACTCATCATGCTGCTACTAGCCTTATGACATTGATTTCATGGCTGAGTGATATTCCATTGTACATAAGGACCACAACTTCTTTATCCATTTTTCTCTTTCCTGGGATATTTAAGGTGGAAGGAAGTGGAGGTCCTTGTCAACAGAGCAGCCCTAAACTTTGGGGTGCTTGTGTCTTGCTGATTTTTCATTTTCCCAATTTATACCCCCATGAGTGGAAGTGCCCTATGCTGTCTAAACTGTGTTTTTTAGATGTTTCAGGACTCACCGTACACTTCTCCAGAGTGGCTGTTGGCAATTTACATCCCGCCCATCAGTGTAGCAAGGCTCCCATTTCTCCATGGCCTGTCCTGCATTTCTGGTTTTGACACGTTTTTCAGCATGGCCCTTTTGACCGATGGGTAGCGAGTCTTCTTTGTAGCCCTGATTTGCCTTTCCAGGTTGCTTGGTTGGCCAAAAAGGGCGTATGCGTTTTTTCCTGAATATATTCAGGAAAAAACGCATACGCCCTTTTTGGCCAAGGGCATCATTGTCAACGTTTTGCCGCTTTTCATGTGCTTTAAAGGCGATTCGAATCTACCTCCTGAAATCTGTTTCCTGCAATTCTGCCTTGATTTCAAATCCTCTGCTTTGCCTTCCCTCAATATATTTGTGGACGAGAGTTATCATTTATAACTCTGTAGGTTTGTGAATTGCAGTGCCCTGAAGCTCCATTTTACAACTCGCTTTTTTGGGAGCTGGCCGCAAAAGCGCAGGATGGATTCACGCCCTGTTCTTGTTCCGGGGGGCAGGCTGAGCCTGTGGTTAATTCTTCTTCCTGATGGGAAAATAGAGTAACCTGTGCCTGTGTCCACACCAAGAGCTAGTCTCTCATTGGTTCCCCGTCTTCCCGTTCATCCTCAGGACAAATTGCAACCTGTACGGAACAGGAGGTTAAAGGTGCTGATGCTCCAAGTAGGGAGATTGCTAGTAAAGTGCCTGGAATGGGGAACCCGGGCACAAGGAGATGAGAAATGAGGTGCGTTTCAGAAACCTTTCCCCATCACACGGTGTACCATCTTCTGGGTTTCTCATGCATGTTTTCGATGTAGGAAGATGCCCTTGAACCTGGAGATTTGGGACCCATTGGACGGGTACCACGCAGTATTAATTTAAAGGGTCTGCGTTTGCTCACCCAACCTCACCAAACCTCTCAGCCCCAAGAGTGTCCACCCTTATGTCTCATCCAGCTGTGGGTCTAGATATGGTCAATCCAGGTTGCATCACAGCCCCTGAACGCATTGTGTAAGAATTTCTCTCTCTTTCACTGTCTTTGTTTCATGGGTTTGTAAAAGTAATTTATTTTTATAATGGGGTTTAGCTGCTTTTCACTGCTGTGTTTATGCCGCTTTACACCCACTTGACACACTAATAGAGAGTTATCAATACATAGGTTTTAAGATTATTACTAGTCAGATATATTCTTGTGCGTTGAATAGGGCGTGTTGAGTCCAGTTCTCTGAGCAAGGAGTAGGTCTTGTCTATTACATATTGGGTTTATGGAACGGTATCTGAGCTAATTTGAAACCCTTGTTTTATGTATCACCCCACCTCACCTTTCCCGTTAAGCAGCCATAGTGTGTTTACTGCATGTGTGACTCTGTTCTGTTTTGTAATTCAGTTCAAGTGTAACGGTTTTTACATTCCCTCTATAAGTGATACCTTATGAGAAGTGTCCTTTTCTGTGTGACTTATTTCACTTAGAATCGTCGTACCTAAATCCACTCATCATGCTGCTACTAGCCTTATGACATTGATTTCATGGCTGAGTGATATTCCATTGTACATAAGGACCACAACTTCTTTATCCATTTTTCTCTTTCCTGGGATATTTAAGGTGGAATGAAGTGGAGGTCCTTGTCAACAGAGCAGCCCTAAACTTTGGGGTGCTTGTGTCTTGCTGATTTTTCATTTTCCCAATTTATACCCCCATGAGTGGAAGTGCCCTATGCTCTCTAAGCTGTGTTTTTTAGATGTTTCAGGACTCACCGTACACTCCTCCAGAGTGGCTGTTGGCAATTTACATCCCGCCCATCAGTGTAGCAAGGCTCCCATTTCTCCATGGCCTGTCCTGCATTTCTGGTTTTGACACGTTTTTCAGCATGGCCCTTTTGACCGATGGGTAGCGAGTCTTCTTTGTAGCGCTGATTTGCCTTTCTAGATTGCTTGGTTGGCCAAAAAGTGCGTATGCGTTTTTTCCTGAATATATTCAGGAAAAAACGCATATGCCCTTTTTGGCCAAGGGCATCATTGTCAACGTTTTGCCGCTTTTCATGTGCTTTAAAGGCGATTCGAATCTACCTCCTGAAATCTGTTTCCTGCAATTCTGCCTTGATTTCAAATCCTCTTCTTTGCCTTCCCTCAATATATTTGTGGACGAGAGTTATCATTTATAACTCTGTAGGTTTGTGAATTGCAGTGCCCTGAACCTCCATTTTACAACTCGCTTTTTTGGGATCTGGCCGCAAAAGCGCATGATGGATTCACGCCCTGTTCTTGTTCCGGGGGGCAGGCTGAGCCTGTGGTTAATTCTTATTCCTGATGGGAAAATAGAGTGACCTGTGCCTGTGTCCACACCAAGAGCTAGTCTCTCATTGGTTCCCCATCTTCCCGTTCATCCTCAGGACAAATTGCAACCTGTACGGAACAGGAGGTTAAAGGTGCTGATGCTCCAAGTAGGGAGATTGCTAGTAAAGTGGCTGGAATGGGGAACCCGGGCACAAGGGGATGAGAAATGAGGTTCGTTTTAGAAACCTTTCCCCATCACATGGTGTACCATCTTCTGGGTTTCTCATGCATGTTTTCGATGCAGGAAGATGCCTTTGAACCTGGAGATTTGGGACCCATTGGACGGGTACCACGCAGTATTAATTTAAAGGGTCTGCGTTTGCTCACCCAACCTCACCAAACCTCTCAGCCCCAAGAGTGTCCACCCTTATGTCTCATCCAGCTGTGGGTCTAGATATGGTCAATCCAGGTTGCATCACAGCCCCTGAACGCATTGTGTAAGAATTTCGCTCTCTTTCACTGTCTTTGTTTCATGGGTTTTTCAAAGTAATTTATTTTTATAATGGGGTTTAGCTGCTTTTCACTGCTGTGTTTATGCCACTTTACACCCACTTGACACACTAATAGAGAGATATCAATACATAGGTTTTAAGATTATTACTAGTCATATATATTCTTGTGCGGTGAATAGGGAGTGTTGAGTCCAGTTCTCTGAGCAAGGAGTAGGTCTTGTCTATTACATATTGGGTTTATGGAACGGTATCTTAGCTAATTTGAAACCCTTGTTTTATGTATCACCCCACCTCACCTTTCCCGTTAAGCAGCCATAGTGTGTTTTCTGCATGTGTGACTCTGTTCTGTTTTGTAATTCAGTTCAAGTGTAACGGTTTTTACATTCCCTGTATAAGTGATACCTTATGAGAAGTGTCCTTTTCTGTGTGACTTATTTCACTTAGAATCGTCGTACCTAAATCCACTCATCATGCTGCTACTAGCCTTATGACATTGATTTCATGGCTGAGTGATATTCCATTGTACATAAGGACCACAACTTCTTTATCCATTTTTCTCTTTCCTGGGATATTTAAGGTGGAAGGAAGTGGAGGTCCTTGTCAACAGAGCAGCCCTAAACTTTGGGGTGCTTGTGTCTTGCTGATTTTTCATTTTCCCAATTTATACCCCCATGAGTGGAAGTGCCCTATGCTGTCTAAACTGTGTTTTTTAGATGTTTCAGGACTCACCGTACACTTCTCCAGAGTGGCTGTTGGCAATTTACATCCCGCCCATCAGTGTAGCAAGGCTCCCATTTCTCCATGGCCTGTCCTGCATTTCTGGTTTTGACACGTTTTTCAGCATGGCCCTTTTGACCGATGGGTAGCGAGTCTTCTTTGTAGCCCTGATTTGCCTTTCCAGGTTGCTTGGTTGGCCAAAAAGGGCGTATGCGTTTTTTCCTGAATATATTCAGGAAAAAACGCATACGCCCTTTTTGGCCAAGGGCATCATTGTCAACGTTTTGCCGCTTTTCATGTGCTTTAAAGGCGATTCGAATCTACCTCCTGAAATCTGTTTCCTGCAATTCTGCCTTGATTTCAAATCCTCTGCTTTGCCTTCCCTCAATATATTTGTGGACGAGAGTTATCATTTATAACTCTGTAGGTTTGTGAATTGCAGTGCCCTGAAGCTCCATTTTACAACTCGCTTTTTTGGGAGCTGGCCGCAAAAGCGCAGGATGGATTCACGCCCTGTTCTTGTTCCGGGGGGCAGGCTGAGCCTGTGGTTAATTCTTCTTCCTGATGGGAAAATAGAGTAACCTGTGCCTGTGTCCACACCAAGAGCTAGTCTCTCATTGGTTCCCCGTCTTCCCGTTCATCCTCAGGACAAATTGCAACCTGTACGGAACAGGAGGTTAAAGGTGCTGATGCTCCAAGTAGGGAGATTGCTAGTAAAGTGCCTGGAATGGGGAACCCGGGCACAAGGAGATGAGAAATGAGGTGCGTTTCAGAAACCTTTCCCCATCACACGGTGTACCATCTTCTGGGTTTCTCATGCATGTTTTCGATGTAGGAAGATGCCCTTGAACCTGGAGATTTGGGACCCATTGGACGGGTACCACGCAGTATTAATTTAAAGGGTCTGCGTTTGCTCACCCAACCTCACCAAACCTCTCAGCCCCAAGAGTGTCCACCCTTATGTCTCATCCAGCTGTGGGTCTAGATATGGTCAATCCAGGTTGCATCACAGCCCCTGAACGCATTGTGTAAGAATTTCTCTCTCTTTCACTGTCTTTGTTTCATGGGTTTGTAAAAGTAATTTATTTTTATAATGGGGTTTAGCTGCTTTTCACTGCTGTGTTTATGCCGCTTTACACCCACTTGACACACTAATAGAGAGTTATCAATACATAGGTTTTAAGATTATTACTAGTCAGATATATTCTTGTGCGTTGAATAGGGCGTGTTGAGTCCAGTTCTCTGAGCAAGGAGTAGGTCTTGTCTATTACATATTGGGTTTATGGAACGGTATCTGAGCTAATTTGAAACCCTTGTTTTATGTATCACCCCACCTCACCTTTCCCGTTAAGCAGCCATAGTGTGTTTACTGCATGTGTGACTCTGTTCTGTTTTGTAATTCAGTTCAAGTGTAACGGTTTTTACATTCCCTCTATAAGTGATACCTTATGAGAAGTGTCCTTTTCTGTGTGACTTATTTCACTTAGAATCGTCGTACCTAAATCCACTCATCATGCTGCTACTAGCCTTATGACATTGATTTCATGGCTGAGTGATATTCCATTGTACATAAGGACCACAACTTCTTTATCCATTTTTCTCTTTCCTGGGATATTTAAGGTGGAATGAAGTGGAGGTCCTTGTCAACAGAGCAGCCCTAAACTTTGGGGTGCTTGTGTCTTGCTGATTTTTCATTTTCCCAATTTATACCCCCATGAGTGGAAGTGCCCTATGCTCTCTAAGCTGTGTTTTTTAGATGTTTCAGGACTCACCGTACACTCCTCCAGAGTGGCTGTTGGCAATTTACATCCCGCCCATCAGTGTAGCAAGGCTCCCATTTCTCCATGGCCTGTCCTGCATTTCTGGTTTTGACACGTTTTTCAGCATGGCCCTTTTGACCGATGGGTAGCGAGTCTTCTTTGTAGCGCTGATTTGCCTTTCTAGATTGCTTGGTTGGCCAAAAAGTGCGTATGCGTTTTTTCCTGAATATATTCAGGAAAAAACGCATATGCCCTTTTTGGCCAAGGGCATCATTGTCAACGTTTTGCCGCTTTTCATGTGCTTTAAAGGCGATTCGAATCTACCTCCTGAAATCTGTTTCCTGCAATTCTGCCTTGATTTCAAATCCTCTTCTTTGCCTTCCCTCAATATATTTGTGGACGAGAGTTATCATTTATAACTCTGCAGGTTTGTGAATTGCAGTGCCCTGAACCTCCATTTTACAACTCGCTGTTTTGGGAGCTGGCCGTAAAAGCGCATGATGGATTCCCGCCCTGTTCTTGTTCCGGGGGGCAGGCTGAGCCTGTGGTTAATTCTTATTCCTGATGGGAAAATAGAGTGACCTGTGCATGTGTCCACACCAAGAGCTAGTCTCTCATTGGTTCCCCGTCTTCCCGTTCATCCTCAGGACAAATTGCAACCTGTACGGAACAGGAGGTTAAAGGTGCTGATGCTCCAAGTAGGGAGATTGCTAGTAAAGCAGCTGGAATGGCGAACCCGGGCACAAGGAGATGAGAAATGAGGTTCGTTTTAGAAACCTTTCCCCATCACACGGTGTACCATCTTCTGGGTTTCTCATGCATGTTTTCGATGTAGGAAGATGCCCTTGAACCTGGAGATTTGGATCCCATGGGACGGGTACTACGCAGTATTACTTTAAAGGGTCTGCGTTTGCTCACCCAACCTCACCAAACCTCTCAGCCCCAAGAGTGTCCACCCTTATGTCTCATCCAGCTGTGGGTCTAGATATGGTCCATCTAGGTTGCATCACAGCCCTTGAATGCATTGTGTAAGAATTTCTCTCTCTTTCACTGTGTTTGTTTCATGGGTTTTTCAAAATAATTTATTTTTATAATGGGGTTTAGCTGCTTTTCACTGCTGTGTTTATGCCGCTTTACACCCACTTGACACACTAACAGAGAGATATCAATACATAGGTTTTAAGATTATTCCTAGTCAGATATATTCTCGTGCGGTGAATAGGGCGTGTTGAGTCCAGTTCTCTGAGCAAGGAGTAGGTCTTGTCTATTACATATTGGGTTTAGGGAACGGTATCTGAGCTAATTTGAAACCCTTGTTTTATGTATCACCCCACCTCACCTTTCCCGTTAAGCAGCCATAGTGTGTTTTCTGCATGTGTGACTCTGTTCTGTTTTGTAATTCAGTTCAAGTGTAACGGTTTTTACATTCCCTCTATAAGTGATACCTTATGAGAAGTGTCCTTTTCTGTGTGACTTATTTCACTTAGAATCGTCGTACCTAAATCCACTCATCATGCTGCTACTAGCCTTATGACATTGATTTCATGGCTGAGTGATATTCCATTGTACATAAGGACCACAACTTCTTTATCCATTTTTCTCTTTCCTGGGATATTTAAGGTGGAAGGAAGTGGAGGTCCTTGTCAACAGAGCAGCCCTAAACTTTGGGGTGCTTGTGTCTTGCTGATTTTTCATTTTCCCAATTTATACCCCCATGAGTGGAAGTGCCCTATGCTGTCTAAACTGTGTTTTTTAGATGTTTCAGGACTCACCGTACACTTCTCCAGAGTGGCTGTTGGCAATTTACATCCCGCCCATCAGTGTAGCAAGGCTCCCATTTCTCCATGGCCTGTCCTGCATTTCTGGTTTTGACACGTTTTTCAGCATGGCCCTTTTGACCGATGGGTAGCGAGTCTTCTTTGTAGCCCTGATTTGCCTTTCCAGGTTGCTTGGTTGGCCAAAAAGGGCGTATGCGTTTTTTCCTGAATATATTCAGGAAAAAACGCATACGCCCTTTTTGGCCAAGGGCATCATTGTCAACGTTTTGCCGCTTTTCATGTGCTTTAAAGGCGATTCGAATCTACCTCCTGAAATCTGTTTCCTGCAATTCTGCCTTGATTTCAAATCCTCTGCTTTGCCTTCCCTCAATATATTTGTGGACGAGAGTTATCATTTATAACTCTGTAGGTTTGTGAATTGCAGTGCCCTGAAGCTCCATTTTACAACTCGCTTTTTTGGGAGCTGGCCGCAAAAGCGCAGGATGGATTCACGCCCTGTTCTTGTTCCGGGGGGCAGGCTGAGCCTGTGGTTAATTCTTCTTCCTGATGGGAAAATAGAGTAACCTGTGCCTGTGTCCACACCAAGAGCTAGTCTCTCATTGGTTCCCCGTCTTCCCGTTCATCCTCAGGACAAATTGCAACCTGTACGGAACAGGAGGTTAAAGGTGCTGATGCTCCAAGTAGGGAGATTGCTAGTAAAGTGCCTGGAATGGGGAACCCGGGCACAAGGAGATGAGAAATGAGGTGCGTTTCAGAAACCTTTCCCCATCACACGGTGTACCATCTTCTGGGTTTCTCATGCATGTTTTCGATGTAGGAAGATGCCCTTGAACCTGGAGATTTGGGACCCATTGGACGGGTACCACGCAGTATTAATTTAAAGGGTCTGCGTTTGCTCACCCAACCTCACCAAACCTCTCAGCCCCAAGAGTGTCCACCCTTATGTCTCATCCAGCTGTGGGTCTAGATATGGTCAATCCAGGTTGCATCACAGCCCCTGAACGCATTGTGTAAGAATTTCTCTCTCTTTCACTGTCTTTGTTTCATGGGTTTGTAAAAGTAATTTATTTTTATAATGGGGTTTAGCTGCTTTTCACTGCTGTGTTTATGCCGCTTTACACCCACTTGACACACTAATAGAGAGTTATCAATACATAGGTTTTAAGATTATTACTAGTCAGATATATTCTTGTGCGTTGAATAGGGCGTGTTGAGTCCAGTTCTCTGAGCAAGGAGTAGGTCTTGTCTATTACATATTGGGTTTATGGAACGGTATCTGAGCTAATTTGAAACCCTTGTTTTATGTATCACCCCACCTCACCTTTCCCGTTAAGCAGCCATAGTGTGTTTACTGCATGTGTGACTCTGTTCTGTTTTGTAATTCAGTTCAAGTGTAACGGTTTTTACATTCCCTCTATAAGTGATACCTTATGAGAAGTGTCCTTTTCTGTGTGACTTATTTCACTTAGAATCGTCGTACCTAAATCCACTCATCATGCTGCTACTAGCCTTATGACATTGATTTCATGGCTGAGTGATATTCCATTGTACATAAGGACCACAACTTCTTTATCCATTTTTCTCTTTCCTGGGATATTTAAGGTGGAATGAAGTGGAGGTCCTTGTCAACAGAGCAGCCCTAAACTTTGGGGTGCTTGTGTCTTGCTGATTTTTCATTTTCCCAATTTATACCCCCATGAGTGGAAGTGCCCTATGCTCTCTAAGCTGTGTTTTTTAGATGTTTCAGGACTCACGGTACACTCCTCCAGAGTGGCTGTTGGCAATTTACATCCCGCCCATCAGTGTAGCAAGGCTCCCATTTCTCCATGGCCTGTTATGCATTTCTGGTTTTGACACGTTTTTCAGCATGGCCCTTTTGACCGATGGGAAGCGAGACTTCTTTGTAGCGCTGATTTGCTTTTCCAGGTTGCTTGGTTGGCCAAAAAGGGCGTATGCGTTTTTTCCTGAATATATTCAGGAAAAAACGCATACGCCCTTTTTGGCCAAGGGCATCATTGTCAACGTTTTGCCGCTTTTCATGTGCTTTAAAGGCGATTCGACTCTACCTCCTGAAATCTGTTTCCTGCAATTCTGCCTTGATTTCAAATCCTCTTCTTTGCCTTCCCTCAATATATTTGTGGACGAGAGTTATCATTTATAACTCTGCAGGTTTGTGAATTGCAGTGCCCTGAACCTCCATTTTACAACTCGCTGTTTTGGGAGCTGGCCGTAAAAGCGCATGATGGATTCCCGCCCTGTTCTTGTTCCGGGGGGCAGGCTGAGCCTGTGGTTAATTCTTATTCCTGATGGGAAAATAGAGTGACCTGTGCATGTGTCCACACCAAGAGCTAGTCTCTCATTGGTTCCCCGTCTTCCCGTTCATCCTCAGGACAAATTGCAACCTGTACGGATCAGGAGGTTAAAGGTGCTGATGCTCCAAGTAGGGAGATTGCTAGTAAAGCAGCTGGAATGGCGAACCCGGGCACAAGGAGATGAGAAATGAGGTTCGTTTTAGAAACCTTTCCCCATCACACGGTGTACCATCTTCTGGGTTTCTCATGCATGTTTTCGATGTAGGAAGATGCCCTTGAACCTGGAGATTTGGATCCCATGGGACGGGTACTACGCAGTATTACTTTAAAGGGTCTGCGTTTGCTCACCCAACCTCACCAAACCTCTCAGCCCCAAGAGTGTCCACCCTTATGTCTCATCCAGCTGTGGGTCTAGATATGGTCCATCTAGGTTGCATCACAGCCCTTGAATGCATTGTGTAAGAATTTCTCTCTCTTTCACTGTGTTTGTTTCATGGGTTTTTCAAAATAATTTATTTTTATAATGGGGTTTAGCTGCTTTTCACTGCTGTGTTTATGCCGCTTTACACCCACTTGACACACTAACAGAGAGATATCAATACATAGGTTTTAAGATTATTCCTAGTCAGATATATTCTCGTGCGGTGAATAGGGCGTGTTGAGTCCAGTTCTCTGAGCAAGGAGTAGGTCTTGTCTATTACATATTGGGTTTAGGGAACGGTATCTGAGCTAATTTGAAACCCTTGTTTTATGTATCACCCCACCTCACCTTTCCCGTTAAGCAGCCATAGTGTGTTTTCTGCATGTGTGACTCTGTTCTGTTTTGTAATTCAGTTCAAGTGTAACGGTTTTTACATTCCCTCTATAAGTGATACCTTATGAGAAGTGTCCTTTTCTGTGTGACTTATTTCACTTAGAATCGTCGTACCTAAATCCACTCATCATGCTGCTACTAGCCTTATGACATTGATTTCATGGCTGAGTGATATTCCATTGTACATAAGGACCACAACTTCTTTATCCATTTTTCTCTTTCCTGGGATATTTAAGGTGGAAGGAAGTGGAGGTCCTTGTCAACAGAGCAGCCCTAAACTTTGGGGTGCTTGTGTCTTGCTGATTTTTCATTTTCCCAATTTATACCCCCATGAGTGGAAGTGCCCTATGCTGTCTAAACTGTGTTTTTTAGATGTTTCAGGACTCACCGTACACTTCTCCAGAGTGGCTGTTGGCAATTTACATCCCGCCCATCAGTGTAGCAAGGCTCCCATTTCTCCATGGCCTGTCCTGCATTTCTGGTTTTGACACGTTTTTCAGCATGGCCCTTTTGACCGATGGGTAGCGAGTCTTCTTTGTAGCCCTGATTTGCCTTTCCAGGTTGCTTGGTTGGCCAAAAAGGGCGTATGCGTTTTTTCCTGAATATATTCAGGAAAAAACGCATACGCCCTTTTTGGCCAAGTGCATCATTGTCAACGTTTTGCCGCTTTTCATGTGCTTTAAAGGCGATTCGAATCTACCTCCTGAAATCTGTTTCCTGCAATTCTGCCTTGATTTCAAATCCTCTGCTTTGCCTTCCCTCAATATATTTGTGGACGAGAGTTATCATTTATAACTCTGTAGGTTTGTGAATTGCAGTGCCCTGAAGCTCCATTTTACAACTCGCTTTTTTGGGAGCTGGCCGCAAAAGCGCAGGATGGATTCACGCCCTGTTCTTGTTCCGGGGGGCAGGCTGAGCCTGTGGTAAATTCTTCTTCCTGATGGGAAAATAGAGTAACCTGTGCCTGTGTCCACACCAAGAGCTAGTCTCTCATTGGTTCCCCGTCTTCCCGTTCATCCTCAGGACAAATTGCAACCTGTACGGAACAGGAGGTTAAAGGTGCTGATGCTCCAAGTAGGGAGATTGCTAGTAAAGTGCCTGGAATGGGGAACCCGGGCACAAGGAGATGAGAAATGAGGTGCGTTTCAGAAACCTTTCCCCATCACACGGTGTACCATCTTCTGGGTTTCTCATGCATGTTTTCGATGTAGGAAGATGCCCTTGAACCTGGAGATTTGGGACCCATTGGACGGGTACCACGCAGTATTAATTTAAAGGGTCTGCGTTTGCTCACCCAACCTCACCAAACCTCTCAGCCCCAAGAGTGTCCACCCTTATGTCTCATCCAGCTGTGGGTCTAGATATGGTCAATCCAGGTTGCATCACAGCCCCTGAACGCATTGTGTAAGAATTTCTCTCTCTTTCACTGTCTTTGTTTCATGGGTTTGTAAAAGTAATTTATTTTTATAATGGGGTTTAGCTGCTTTTCACTGCTGTGTTTATGCCGCTTTACACCCACTTGACACACTAATAGAGAGTTATCAATACATAGGTTTTAAGATTATTACTAGTCAGATATATTCTTGTGCGTTGAATAGGGCGTGTTGAGTCCAGTTCTCTGAGCAAGGAGTAGGTCTTGTCTATTACATATTGGGTTTATGGAACGGTATCTGAGCTAATTTGAAACCCTTGTTTTATGTATCACCCCACCTCACCTTTCCCGTTAAGCAGCCATAGTGTGTTTACTGCATGTGTGACTCTGTTCTGTTTTGTAATTCAGTTCAAGTGTAACGGTTTTTACATTCCCTCTATAAGTGATACCTTATGAGAAGTGTCCTTTTCTGTGTGACTTATTTCACTTAGAATCGTCGTACCTAAATCCACTCATCATGCTGCTACTAGCCTTATGACATTGATTTCATGGCTGAGTGATATTCCATTGTACATAAGGACCACAACTTCTTTATCCATTTTTCTCTTTCCTGGGATATTTAAGGTGGAATGAAGTGGAGGTCCTTGTCAACAGAGCAGCCCTAAACTTTGGGGTGCTTGTGTCTTGCTGATTTTTCATTTTCCCAATTTATACCCCCATGAGTGGAAGTGCCCTATGCTCTCTAAGCTGTGTTTTTTAGATGTTTCAGGACTCACCGTACACTCCTCCAGAGTGGCTGTTGGCAATTTACATCCCGCCCATCAGTGTAGCAAGGCTCCCATTTCTCCATGGCCTGTCCTGCATTTCTGGTTTTGACACGTTTTTCAGCATGGCCCTTTTGACCGATGGGTAGCGAGTCTTCTTTGTAGCGCTGATTTGCCTTTCTAGATTGCTTGGTTGGCCAAAAAGTGCGTATGCGTTTTTTCCTGAATATATTCAGGAAAAAACGCATATGCCCTTTTTGGCCAAGGGCATCATTGTCAACGTTTTGCCGCTTTTCATGTGCTTTAAAGGCGATTCGAATCTACCTCCTGAAATCTGTTTCCTGCAATTCTGCCTTGATTTCAAATCCTCTTCTTTGCCTTCCCTCAATATATTTGTGGACGAGAGTTATCATTTATAACTCTGTAGGTTTGTGAATTGCAGTGCCCTTAACCTCCATTTTACAACTCGCTTTTTTGGGATCTGGCCGCAAAAGCGCATGATGGATTCACGCCCTGTTCTTGTTCCGGGGGGCAGGCTGAGCCTGTGGTTAATTCTTATTCCTGATGGGAAAATAGAGTGACCTGTGCCTGTGTCCACACCAAGAGCTAGTCTCTCATTGGTTCCCCATCTTCCCGTTCATCCTCAGGACAAATTGCAACCTGTACGGAACAGGAGGTTAAAGGTGCTGATGCTCCAAGTAGGGAGATTGCTAGTAAAGTGGCTGGAATGGGGAACCCGGGCACAAGGGGATGAGAAATGAGGTTCGTTTTAGAAACCTTTCCCCATCACATGGTGTACCATCTTCTGGGTTTCTCATGCATGTTTTCGATGCAGGAAGATGCCCTTGAACCTGGAGATTTGGGACCCATTGGACGGGTACCACGCAGTATTAATTTAAAGGGTCTGCGTTTGCTCACCCAACCTCACCAAACCTCTCAGCCCCAAGAGTGTCCACCCTTATGTCTCATCCAGCTGTGGGTCTAGATATGGTCAATCCAGGTTGCATCACAGCCCCTGAACGCATTGTGTAAGAATTTCGCTCTCTTTCACTGTCTTTGTTTCATGGGTTTTTCAAAGTAATTTATTTTTATAATGGGGTTTAGCTGCTTTTCACTGCTGTGTTTATGCCACTTTACACCCACTTGACACACTAATAGAGAGATATCAATACATAGGTTTTAAGATTATTACTAGTCATATATATTCTTGTGCGGTGAATAGGGAGTGTTGAGTCCAGTTCTCTGAGCAAGGAGTAGGTCTTGTCTATTACATATTGGGTTTATGGAACGGTATCTTAGCTAATTTGAAACCCTTGTTTTATGTATCACCCCACCTCACCTTTCCCGTTAAGCAGCCATAGTTTGTTTTCTGCATGTGTGACTCTGTTCTGTTTTGTAATTCAGTTCAAGTGTAACGGTTTTTACATTCCCTGTATAAGTGATACCTTATGAGAAGTGTCCTTTTCTGTGTGACTTATTTCACTTAGAATCGTTGTACCTAAATCCACTCATCATGCTGCTACTAGCCTTATGACATTGATTTCCTGGCTGAGTGATATTCCATTGTACATAAAGACCAAAACTTCTTTATCCATTTTTCTCTTTCCTGGGATATTTAAGGTGGAATGAAGTGGAGGTCCTGGTCAACAGAGCAGCCCTAAACTTTGGGGTGCTTGTGTCTTGCTGATTTTTCATTTTCCCAATTTATACCCCCATGAGTGGAAGTGCCCTATGCTCTCTAAGCTGTGTTTTTTAGATGTTTCAGGACTCACTGTACACTTCTCCAGAGTGGCTGTTGGCAATTTACATCCCGCCCATCAGTGTAGCAAGGCTCTCATTTCTCCATGGCCTGTCCTGCATTTCTGGTTTTGACACGTTTTTCAGCATGGCCCTTTTGACCGATGGGTAGCGAGTCTTCTTTGTAGCCCTGATTTGCCTTTCCAGGTTGCTTGGTTGGCCAAAAAGGGCGTATGCGTTTTTTCCTGAATATATTCAGGAAAAAACGCATACGCCCTTTTTGGCCAAGGGCATCATTGTCAACGTTTTGCCGCTTTTCATGTGCTTTAAAGGCGATTCGAATCTACCTCCTGAAATCTGTTTCCTGCAATTCTGCCTTGATTTCAAATCCTCTGCTTTGCCTTCCCTCAATATATTTGTGGACGAGAGTTATCATTTATAACTCTGTAGGTTTGTGAATTGCAGTGCCCTGAAGCTCCATTTTACAACTCGCTTTTTTGGGAGCTGGCCGCAAAAGCGCAGGATGGATTCACGCCCTGTTCTTGTTCCGGGGGGCAGGCTGAGCCTGTGGTTAATTCTTCTTCCTGATGGGAAAATAGAGTAACCTGTGCCTGTGTCCACACCAAGAGCTAGTCTCTCATTGGTTCCCCGTCTTCCCGTTCATCCTCAGGACAAATTGCAACCTGTACGGAACAGGAGGTTAAAGGTGCTGATGCTCCAAGTAGGGAGATTGCTAGTAAAGTGCCTGGAATGGGGAACCCGGGCACAAGGAGATGAGAAATGAGGTGCGTTTCAGAAACCTTTCCCCATCACACGGTGTACCATCTTCTGGGTTTCTCATGCATGTTTTCGATGTAGGAAGATGCCCTTGAACCTGGAGATTTGGGACCCATTGGACGGGTACCACGCAGTATTAATTTAAAGGGTCTGCGTTTGCTCACCCAACCTCACCAAACCTCTCAGCCCCAAGAGTGTCCACCCTTATGTCTCATCCAGCTGTGGGTCTAGATATGGTCAATCCAGGTTGCATCACAGCCCCTGAACGCATTGTGTAAGAATTTCTCTCTCTTTCACTGTCTTTGTTTCATGGGTTTGTAAAAGTAATTTATTTTTATAATGGGGTTTAGCTGCTTTTCACTGCTGTGTTTATGCCGCTTTACACCCACTTGACACACTAATAGAGAGTTATCAATACATAGGTTTTAAGATTATTACTAGTCAGATATATTCTTGTGCGTTGAATAGGGCGTGTTGAGTCCAGTTCTCTGAGCAAGGAGTAGGTCTTGTCTATTACATATTGGGTTTATGGAACGGTATCTGAGCTAATTTGAAACCCTTGTTTTATGTATCACCCCACCTCACCTTTCCCGTTAAGCAGCCATAGTGTGTTTACTGCATGTGTGACTCTGTTCTGTTTTGTAATTCAGTTCAAGTGTAACGGTTTTTACATTCCCTCTATAAGTGATACCTTATGAGAAGTGTCCTTTTCTGTGTGACTTATTTCACTTAGAATCGTCGTACCTAAATCCACTCATCATGCTGCTACTAGCCTTATGACATTGATTTCATGGCTGAGTGATATTCCATTGTACATAAGGACCACAACTTCTTTATCCATTTTTCTCTTTCCTGGGATATTTAAGGTGGAATGAAGTGGAGGTCCTTGTCAACAGAGCAGCCCTAAACTTTGGGGTGCTTGTGTCTTGCTGATTTTTCATTTTCCCAATTTATACCCCCATGAGTGGAAGTGCCCTATGCTCTCTAAGCTGTGTTTTTTAGATGTTTCAGGACTCACCGTACACTCCTCCAGAGTGGCTGTTGGCAATTTACATCCCGCCCATCAGTGTAGCAAGGCTCCCATTTCTCCATGGCCTGTCCTGCATTTCTGGTTTTGACACGTTTTTCAGCATGGCCCTTTTGACCGATGGGTAGCGAGTCTTCTTTGTAGCGCTGATTTGCCTTTCTAGATTGCTTGGTTGGCCAAAAAGTGCGTATGCGTTTTTTCCTGAATATATTCAGGAAAAAACGCATATGCCCTTTTTGGCCAAGGGCATCATTGTCAACGTTTTGCCGCTTTTCATGTGCTTTAAAGGCGATTCGAATCTACCTCCTGAAATCTGTTTCCTGCAATTCTGCCTTGATTTCAAATCCTCTTCTTTGCCTTCCCTCAATATATTTGTGGACGAGAGTTATCATTTATAACTCTGTAGGTTTGTGAATTGCAGTGCCCTTAACCTCCATTTTACAACTCGCTTTTTTGGGATCTGGCCGCAAAAGCGCATGATGGATTCACGCCCTGTTCTTGTTCCGGGGGGCAGGCTGAGCCTGTGGTTAATTCTTATTCCTGATGGGAAAATAGAGTGACCTGTGCCTGTGTCCACACCAAGAGCTAGTCTCTCATTGGTTCCCCATCTTCCCGTTCATCCTCAGGACAAATTGCAACCTGTACGGAACAGGAGGTTAAAGGTGCTGATGCTCCAAGTAGGGAGATTGCTAGTAAAGTGGCTGGAATGGGGAACCCGGGCACAAGGGGATGAGAAATGAGGTTCGTTTTAGAAACCTTTCCCCATCACATGGTGTACCATCTTCTGGGTTTCTCATGCATGTTTTCGATGCAGGAAGATGCCCTTGAACCTGGAGATTTGGGACCCATTGGACGGGTACCACGCAGTATTAATTTAAAGGGTCTGCGTTTGCTCACCCAACCTCACCAAACCTCTCAGCCCCAAGAGTGTCCACCCTTATGTCTCATCCAGCTGTGGGTCTAGATATGGTCAATCCAGGTTGCATCACAGCCCCTGAACGCATTGTGTAAGAATTTCGCTCTCTTTCACTGTCTTTGTTTCATGGGTTTTTCAAAGTAATTTATTTTTATAATGGGGTTTAGCTGCTTTTCACTGCTGTGTTTATGCCACTTTACACCCACTTGACACACTAATAGAGAGATATCAATACATAGGTTTTAAGATTATTACTAGTCATATATATTCTTGTGCGGTGAATAGGGAGTGTTGAGTCCAGTTCTCTGAGCAAGGAGTAGGTCTTGTCTATTACATATTGGGTTTATGGAACGGTATCTTAGCTAATTTGAAACCCTTGTTTTATGTATCACCCCACCTCACCTTTCCCGTTAAGCAGCCATAGTTTGTTTTCTGCATGTGTGACTCTGTTCTGTTTTGTAATTCAGTTCAAGTGTAACGGTTTTTACATTCCCTGTATAAGTGATACCTTATGAGAAGTGTCCTTTTCTGTGTGACTTATTTCACTTAGAATCGTTGTACCTAAATCCACTCATCATGCTGCTACTAGCCTTATGACATTGATTTCCTGGCTGAGTGATATTCCATTGTACATAAAGACCAAAACTTCTTTATCCATTTTTCTCTTTCCTGGGATATTTAAGGTGGAATGAAGTGGAGGTCCTGGTCAACAGAGCAGCCCTAAACTTTGGGGTGCTTGTGTCTTGCTGATTTTTCATTTTCCCAATTTATACCCCCATGAGTGGAAGTGCCCTATGCTCTCTAAGCTGTGTTTTTTAGATGTTTCAGGACTCACTGTACACTTCTCCAGAGTGGCTGTTGGCAATTTACATCCCGCCCATCAGTGTAGCAAGGCTCTCATTTCTCCATGGCCTGTCCTGCATTTCTGGTTTTGACACGTTTTTCAGCATGGCCCTTTTGACCGATGGGTAGCGAGTCTTCTTTGTAGCCCTGATTTGCCTTTCCAGGTTGCTTGGTTGGCCAAAAAGGGCGTATGCGTTTTTTCCTGAATATATTCAGGAAAAAACGCATACGCCCTTTTTGGCCAAGGGCATCATTGTCAACGTTTTGCCGCTTTTCATGTGCTTTAAAGGGGATTCGACTCTACCTCCTGAAATCTGTTTCCTGCAATTCTGCCTTGATTTCAAATCCTCTTCTTTGCCTTCCCTCAATATATTTGTGGACGAGAGTTATCATTTATAACTCTGCAGGTTTGTGAATTGCAGTGCCCTGAACTTCCATTTTACAACTCGCTTTTTTGTGAGCTGGCCGCAAAAGTGCATGATGGTTTCACGCCCTGTTCTTGTTCCGGGGGGCAGGCTGAGCCTGTGGTTAATTCTTCTTCCTGATGGGAAAATAGAGTGACCTGTGCCTGTGTCCACACCAAGAGCTAGTCTCTCATTGGTTCCCCGTCTTCCCGTTCATCCTCAGGACAAATTGCAACCTGTACGGAACAGGAGGTTAAAGGTGCTGATGCTCCAAGTAGGGAGATTGCTAGTAAAGCGGCTGGAATGGTGAACGCAGGCACAAGGAGATGAGAAATGAGGTGCGTTTTAGAAACCTTTCCCCATAACATGGTGTACCATCTTTTTGTTTTCTCCTGCATGTTTTCGATGTAGGAAGATGCCCTTGAACCTGGAGATTTGCGACCCATGTGATGGGTACCACGCAGTATTACTTTAAAGGGTCTGCGTTTGCTCACCCAACCTCACCAAACCTCTCAGCCCCAAGAGTGTCCACCCTTATGTCTCATCCAGCTGTGGGTCTAGATATGGTCAATCAAGGTTGCATCACAGCCCCTGAACGCATTGTGTAAGAATTTCTCTCTCTTTCACTGTCTTTGTTTCATGGGTTTTTCGAAGTAATTTATTTTTATAATGGGGTTTAGCTGCTTTTCACTGCTGTGTTTATGCCGCTTTACACCCACTTGACACACTAACAGAGAGATATCAATACATAGGTTTTAAGCTTATTACTAGTCAGATAGATTCTTGTGCGGTTAATAGGGCGTGTTGAGTCCAGTTCTCTGAGCAAGGAGTAGGTCTTGTCTATTACATATTGGGTTTATGGAACGGTATCTGAGCTAATTTGAAACCCTTGTTTTATGTATCACCCCACCTCACCTTTCCCGTTAAGCAGACATAGTGTGTTTTCTGCATGTGTGACTCTGTTCTGTTTTGTAATTCAGTTCAAGTGTAACGGTTTTTACATTCCCTCTATAAGTGATACCTTATGAGAAGTGTCCTTTTCTGTGTGACTTATTTCACTTAGAATCGTCGTACCTAAATCCACTCATCATGCTGCTACTAGCCTTATGACATTGATTTCATGGCTGAGTGATATTCCATTGTACATAAGGACCACAACTTCTTTATCCATTTTTCTCTTTCCTGGGATATTTAAGGTGGAAGGAAGTGGAGGTCCTTGTCAACAGAGCAGCCCTAAACTTTGGGGTGCTTGTGTCTTGCTGAGTTTTCATTTTCCCAATTTATACCCCCATGAGTGGAAGTGCCCTATGCTCTCTAAGCTGTGTTTTTTAGGTGTTTCAGGACACACCGTACACTTCTTCAGAGTGGCTGTTGGCAATTTACATCCCGCCCATCAGTGTAGCAAGGCTCCCATTTCTCCATGGCCTGTCCTGCATTTCTGGTTTTGACACGTTTTTCAGCATGGCCCTTTTGACCGATGGGTAGCGAGTCTTCTTTGTAGCCCTGATTTGCCTTTCCAGGTTGCTTGGTTGGCCAAAAAGGGCGTATGCGTTTTTTCCTGAATATATTCAGGAAAAAACGCATACGCCCTTTTTGGCCAAGGGCATCATTGTCAACCTTTTGCCGCTTTTCATGTGCTTTAAAGGCGATTCGAATCTACCTCCTGAAATCTGTTTCCTGCAATTCTGCCTTGATTTCAAATCCTCTTCTTTGCCTTCCCTCAATATATTTGTGGACGAGAGTTATCATTTATAACTCTGGAGGTTTGTGAATTGCAGTGCCCTGAAGCTCCATTTTACAACTCGCTTTTTTGGGAGCTGGCCGCAAAAGCGCAGGATGGCTTCAGGCCCTGTTCTTGTTCCGGGGGGCAGGCTGAGCCTGTGGTTAATTCTTCTTCCTGATGGGAAAATAGAGTGACCTCTGCCTGTGTCCACACCAAGAGCTAGTCTCTCATTGGTTCCCCCTCTTTCCGTTCATCCTCAGGACAAATTGCAAGCTGTACGGACCAGGAGGTTAAAGGTGCTGATTCTCCATGGAGGGAGATTGCTACTAAAGAGGCTGGTATGACGAACCCGAGCACAAGGAGATGAGAAATGAGGTGCGTTTTAGAAACCTTTCCCGATCACACGGTGTACCACCTTCTGGGTTTCTCATGCATGTTTTCGATGTAGGAAGATGCCCTTGAACCTGGAGATTTGTAAACCATGAGTTGGGTAACAGGCAATATTACTTTAAAGGCTCTGCGTTTGCTCCCCCAACCTCACCAAGCCTCTCAGCCCCGAGAGTGTCCACCCTTATGTCTCATCCAGCTGTGGGTCTAGATATGGTCAATCCAGGTGGCATCATAGCCCCTGAACGAATTTTGTAAGAATTTCTCTCTCTTTCACTGTCTTTGTTTCACGGGTTTTTAAAAGTAATTTATTTTTATAATGGGGTTTAGCTGCTTTTCACGGCTGTGTTTATGCCGCTTTACACCCACTTGACTCACTTCCAGAGAGATATCAATACATAGGTTTTACAATTCTGACTAGTCAGATATGTTCTCTTGCGGTGAATAGGGGTTGTTGAGTCCAGTTCACTGAGCAAGGAGTAGGTCTTGTCTATTACATATTGGATTTATGGAACGTTATCTGAGCTAATTTGAAATCCTTGTTTTATGCATCACCCCACCTCACCTTTCCCGTTAAGCAACCATAGTGTGTTTTCTAAATGTGTGACTCTGTTCTGTTTTGTAATTCAGTTCAAGTGTAACGGTTTTTACATTCCCTCTATAAGTGATACCTTATGAGAAGTGTCCTTTTCTGTGTGACTTATTTCACTTAGAATCGTCGTACCTAAATCCACTCATCATGCTGCTACTACCCTTATGATATTGATTTCACGCCCGGGTGATATACAATTGTCCATATGGACCACAACTTCTTTATCCATTTTTCTCTTTCCTTGCATATTGAAGGTGGAATTAAGTGGAGGTTCTTGTCAACAGAGCAGCCCTAAAGTTTGGGGTGCCTGTGTCTTGCTGAGTTTTAGTTTTCCCAATTTATACGCCCATGAGTGGATGTGCCCCTTTCTCTCTAGCTGTGTTTTTTAGATGTTTTAGGAAACACCATACCCTTCTCCAGAGTCATCATTGGCAATTTACACCCCACCCATCAGTGTAACAAGGCTCCCTTTCCTCCATGGCCTCTCCTGCATTTCTTGTTTTTACACTTTTTTAGGAAGGCCATTTTGACTGATGGGAAGTCAGAGTTCTTTGTAGTGCTGAATTGCATTTCCGGCTTGCTTGGTTGGCCAAAAAGGGCCTATGGGTTTTTTCCTGAATTCATTCAGAAAAAAACGCATATGCTCTTTTTGGCCAAGTGCATCATTGTCGACGTTTTGCCGCTTTTCATGTGCTTTAGGGGTGATTCAAATCTAACTCCTGAAATCTGTTTCCTGCAATTCTGCCTTGATTTCAAATCCTCTTCTTTGCCTTCCCTCAATATATTTGTGGACGAGAGTTATCATTTACAAATCTGCAGATTTGTTAATTGCAGTGCCCCTGAGCTCCATTTTTCACCTCGCTTTTTTGGGAGCTTTCCGCAGATCCGCTCGTTTGCTTCTGGCCCTACTCTGGTTCCCGGTGGCAGGCTAAGCCTTTGCTTAATTCTTCTTCCTGACTGGAAAGTAGAGTGACATGTGCCTCTCCGAACACCTAGGGCTTGGCTCTCTTTGTTTCTCCTCCTTCCCCTTCTTCCTTTGGACAAATTCCAATTTCTGTGCAACTGGATGTTGAAGGTGCTGACATCCTCAAGTGGGGAGATTTTAAGGAAAAAGGCTGGAGGGGTGAACCCAACAACCAGGAAATTAGGAGTTTTGGTGCCTTTTCCAAAATCTTCCTGATCCAACCGTGTTCCATCTTCTGGGTGTCACAGGCATGTTTTAGCTGTAGGAAAGGTCCCGTGTATGTAAGGAGAACACAAGGGATTTTTCCAAATCAGTGTCTCCCCGAACTCCAATCTGGGGAATTTTTAAGCTACTGGTACATGTGTGTTCATTAAGGGACTTGGGCCGTAGGCAGAGTCCGAACTTTAGATGATTGAAGTCTTCAGGTTCAGAAACGCTCACCATCGGCCTCCTTTAGTTTCCATTTTATCTGTAGTTGATAGATGATGTCGATATAGATATCTATTGTTTTTCAGATTATTTCCCCTCAGGGGTCATTACAAAATATTGAGTATAGTTCCTTGTGCTATACAGTAGTTCCTTGTTGATGATATATTTTATACATAGCAGTGTGTATATGTTAATCTGAAACTGTTAATTTATCCCTCCTCCCACCTTTCCCTTTTGGTAATAAAAAATATAAGATTTTATACTTCTCAGAAATCTAGGAGCTGAAAGAGAGGTATCATTTTCAATGGAAAATCATTCAAAACAAGGTTGAAACTTCAACCAAGATTATTAGATGTACATCCTTGGAAAGAAATCACTGCATTTCTCTACTGTTGACCTGACAAATAAGACAAACCCCTCCACTGAACTTGCTTATAATAAAGTGATGGAAATATCAAATGGAAGTGTTAGAAACATCTTATTTTACACGAGCCTTATACACTGCTCTATGTTAATTACAGTTTGGCTCACACATCTGTTCATTGAAGTTACAATGTTCTCAAATTCTGTTACTGATCCTGCAGAGTGGGCCCCAACAAGGGTCTCCCTGCCCAGTGTCATTGGAGCCAACAGATCGAGACTGACTTTGGTTCAGAAGCAAAGGAAAACTTTATATTTTGATCAGAGAATGGAGAGGTGAGAGTGTGTGCTCCCCTGCGGGTTGTGGGCCGGGCTGCTGTGTAGGGATCCTGTCAGCATCAGCGGGAGGGAGGGGGCGGAGCTCTCGAGGGCCGGGTTGCCTGGAGCTCAGGCTCTATGTCGCAGAGTCTGCACGGGGCCCCACGAGCTGAGGTGTCGGCCCAGCCATTTTGCACTAGGAAATCGGGTCTGAAGTGTCGGGTGTGGGACCTCTGCATGTGGAAACCTAGGAGCAAGTGAAATTAGACAAAGCACAAAGGAAAAAATGGTTAGACTTTATTTTATTGCCCAGATTCTATTTTTATCTCCCAGGAATTTTTAATGGGCTTTGCCAGTGACAAAGCCCTCCTCTGCCTTTTGTCCCATTCCTCATTCTTGAGGCGCTGAGGGTGCAGACACGTCTTCTGTAAATGCTTCATGCTGAGTTGAGTGTCCTCATACCCGGGGGGAGGGGCAGGACTTCTCCCCAGCAGCCTCCAGGTGAGGTTGATTGTCCGCAGGCCTCCTCCCTCACTGCTCGTCTGCCTGGGCACCAGCATTGGAAGTTTTATAGATTCTAATGACCTTTAAGGGTCCAGGAAAGAGATGTGCAGAGACGCTGGGGGGGTGGGCGGTTTTACCCTGCTCCACATTGGTTCGGCCCCCTTAGGCTGATGGTTTCTGCCAGCCTAGATGCTCTGACCAGTAGTCTGTGCTTTCTTCAGTTAGGCCACTGAATTAACGTACAAACAGCACCAGGTGTCAGAGCCCTGCTTGCTCAACTCCCAGACAGTCCAGGGCCGGTGGTGATCCAGGACCATGACGGCCACTCAGTCAACGGCCTTTTGAAGTAGCCAGGTGTAGAGCCGGTCTCATTGGCCGCCATCACTGCAGTGTCTGCAGGCTTTTCTATGGTGGCAGCGTTATTTATGGTTCCCCTGCCAAGTTTATTAGCTCCGCTCTGGGTGCAGTAAGTCCTGTAAGCAATAGTCTGCTCTTTTGGGGCACACTCTTGTTGTTTTCTGAGAGAAGCTCCAGGTAAAGTGATGGTCACACGAGTCGTCATGGGGGCCCATTGCCCCAGGTTGTCTCTCTGGAGGTTGGTGTTGGAGGGCCTCCTCACTTGAGGTCATTGTGCCCACGGAGCAATCCCTGCAACTTCAGGGCATGGTGGGTGGTTAGGATCACCAAGTGGCGTCCTTTTCCCTTAGGAGGGAGCTGGCCTTGCGGGCTGCTGATTTCCAGGTTTTTAGATACCCCCAGTATCCTGGTCGGATGGGGTGGCTGGCCAATGCCTGGAGGGCATTCTTGCATTGTTCCATTTCAAGTGGTCCCAGTTTTTGCACTAATACTCCAAGGGCGATTCGCCTTGGACCAGGAATGTAAAGGTCAAAGGGTTTAGCTAACTTAGGGAGGTCCAGGGCCAGGGTCTGAATTGACTGCTCTTTCCATTCTTGAAAGGCCGCTTCTGGATTCTATTCAAAAGGATCATCATCTTTTCCTTTCAGTGATTCATATAGAGGCCCAGCTATTAGACTGTAGTTAGGGATCCAGATGCAGCAAACCCCGGTCTCCCCAGGAACCCCTAAGCTGTCTTCTAGTTTCAGGAAAGGTGAGGCTGCAAATGGCTTCTTCCCTTTCCTGGGGTGGGCTTCTCCGACCTTCTGTGCGAATGAAGCCCAGGAAGGCCACCTTAGTTTGTGATATTTGAGCCTTTTCCTTGGACACCTTCTATCTTTTATTGGCTAGGTAGTTCAGAGGCCTCCTTAGTCGGGCTGGTGATCAGAATGTCATCTGCATATTGAAGGAGGGTTCCCTTCTCCAGAGGTAGATCTTTTAGGTCTTTAGCTAACGTTTCCCCAAAGATGGTGTGGGAATTTTTGAACCCCTGGGGCAGGACGGCCCAGCAGTATTGTTTTTGTTGTAGGTTGAGTCCTGCCACTCACAGCCAAAATTTCTTGTGACTCTGGGACTAATGGAATACAGAAGAAGGCATCATTGAAGTCTAATACAGAATGCCATGTCCTGGTGGATGGTAGAATGACCAGCAGGGTGTAGGAATTAGGAACTACTAGATGTATATCCTCTGTGGCTTCACTGACTGTCCTGGCGTCCTCTACCAGGTCCCCAGCAGCCCACGGGGCTCTTGTGGTCAGGCCCCTCCCAGGATATGGAGCTCACCTGGGCAGGTACCCAGCGGCCCACGGGGCTCTGGTGGTTAGGCCGCTCCCAGGATATTGAGCTCACCTGGGCAGGTACCCAGCAGCCCATGGGGCCCTCATGGTCAGGCCCCTCCCAGGATATGGAGCTCACCTGGGCAGGTACGCAGCAGCCCACGGGGCTCTCGTGGGCAGGCCCCTCCCTGGATATGGAGCTCCCGTGGACAGGTACCCCGGCAGGGCTGGGCACACAGGAACCGTGCACATAGCCCTCATTGCAGAGCACCCCCAGCACCCCTGTCACTCAGAGCTGACACAGAGCACCTCAGAGCAGAGCTTGAACTAACAAACAGCAGCTCCAACAGGTCTGTGGCCCTAGGCTTCACTCTGTGCGGCCTCCCTCTGCCTGGTCTTCCAGGGGCTTCCACTGCAGCCGGGGTACCAGGCCTCTGTCTCCACCCACCACCCCTCCTCTCCCTGACTCCTGGGTTCCTCTCATTAGCAGAGGGTCTTCTTGAAGTTGTCTCCCACTCATGGACCAGATAAAATGATTCGAAAACAAGCCAGGGCTGCCGCCCCTTATCTATCCTGACTCTCGGGACCCTACACCTGTTCCTTGGATCTGGCCGGTGCAGCAAGGCCCATTTTCTGCAACTCTGAGTCCCTGAGGGGCGAGGATTGGCTGACCTGGGCAGCCTGACCCGGCCGGCCAGCCCTTCCCAGGTGTGCCTGGGTTGAGGTCAATATAAACACCCCTCCAGGCAGCAAAAGCCTCTGCAGCTGTGCCTGACGCCATATTCTCTGCCCCGTCAGCAGTCTCGGGGTTGGGCTGGTGGGAGGGAGTAGGGCCCATGGCTCTATGAGTGGCCCAGTGTGACTGGGGCTCTGCTGGACTTTCTGCAGGAGTTGCCGGGCTGCCACCTGCTAAAGAAGAGGATGTGTCACCCATACTTGCTGCTGGAATTTCTCCCCGGGCAGAGGTGAGGAAGGAAAAAAGCAGTGGGGGCCGGGACAGGAGGGGTACCTCAGGCAGGGAAATGGAAAGCTTCCAGACGAGCGCCCGGGGCCAGGACCATCCTGGCTGGCCTGCAGGCACCAAGTCGGCCTGCGTGCTGTCGCTGGTGTGACTCCAAGCCCCTTCCTCTAGTTTTTAAAGTCTTTGCACACATTCAGGTGTTTTACCTGGGAAGGGTGGGAAAAGTTCAGCAGCAGCTGGCCTGGGGCTCAGCTCACGTTTACTCAGAGACGCCTCCTCACGGTCCCCCAGCTTTGCAATGAGGACGCTCCTCGTGTGGGGGCTGCTGGCTGCATGGGAGATGATTCCCCACCTGTGACCAACTTCAGAATTGTTTACCACTGGAGCAAGTGCCCTGATAGGGTTTTCCTCTGTATGACCAGTGGGTTCTGTTTTTTTTTTTTTTTTCTTTTTTGGTTCAAGGTAAGTTTTATTCCTCTTTTTGTATTTATGGATATAAGCATGGAAATAATTCATTCATATAAATACGTCTATGGGAAGGACAGAACTTTTTTTCTGTTTTATTTTTTTAAGTATTATTTATTTTTTAATTTTTGAATTTATTTTATTCATTTTTTTATACAGCAGGCTCTTATTGGTAACCTATTTTATACACATAAGTGTGTATATGTCAATCCCAGGCTCGCAATTCATCCCACCACCACCACCCTGCCACTTTCCCCCCTTGGTGTCCATACATTTGTTCTCTACATCTGTGTCTCTATTTCTGCCTTGCAAACCGGTTCATCTTTACCATTTTTCTAGGTTCCACATGTATGCGTTAATATACGATATTTGTTTTTCTCTTTCTGACTTACTTCACTCTGTATGACAGTCTCTAGATCTATCCACGTCTCTACAAATGACCCAATTTCATTCCTTTTTATGGCTGAGTAATATTCCATTTTATATATGTAGCACATCTTTTCTGTTCGTCTGTCTATGGGCATTTAGGTTGCTTCCATGACCTGGCTATTGTAAGCAGTGCTGCAATGAATATTGTGGTGAATATGTCTTTTTGAATTATGGTTTTCTCTGGGTATATGGCCAGTAGTGGGATTGCTGGGTCATATGGTAATTCTATTTTTAGTCTTTTAAGGAACCTCCATACTGTTCTCCATCGTGACTGTATCAATTTACATTCCCACAAATAGTGTAAGAGGGTTCCCTTTTCTCCACACCCTCTCCAGCATTTGTTGCTTGTAGATTTTCTGATGATGCCCATTCTAACTCATGTGAGGCGATACCTCATTGTAGTTTTGGTTTATATTTCTCTAATAATTAGTGATGTTGAGCAGCTTTTCATGTGCTTCTTGGTCATCTGTATGTCTTCTTGGGACAAATGTCTATTTACGTCATCTGCCCATTTTTGGATTGGGTTGTTTGTTTTTTTACTGTTGAGCTGCATGAGCTGTTTATATACATTGGAGATTAATCCTTTGTCCATTGATTCGTTTGCAAATATTTTCTCCCATTGTGAGGGTTGTCTTTTCGTCTTGTTTGTAGTTTCCTTTGCTTTGCAAAAGCTTTTAGGTTTCATTTGCTCCCATATGTTTATTTTTTTTTTTATTCCATTACTCTAGGAGGTGGATCAAAAAAGATCTTGCTGTGATTTATGTCAAAGAGTATTCTTCCTATGTTTTCCTCTAAGAGTTTTATAGTGTCCGGTCTTACATTTCGGTCTCTAATCCATTTTGAGTTTATTTTTTGTGTATGGTGTTAGGGAGTGTTCTAATTTCATTCTTTTACATGTAGCTGTCCATTTTTCCCAGCACCACTTATTGAAGAGACTGTCTTTTCTCCTTTGTATACCCTTGCCTCCTTTGTCATAGATTAGTGGGCCATAGGTGTGTAGGTTTATCTCTGGGCTTTTTTTTTTTCTTTTACATCTTTATTGGAGTATAATTGCTTTACACTTGTGTGTTAGTTTCTGCTGTATAAAAAAGTGAATCAGCTGTGCGTATACATATAACACCATATCCCCTCCCTCTTGCACCTCCCTCTCACTCCCTTATCCCACCCTTTTAGGTGGTCACAAAGCACAGAGCTGATCTCCCTGTGCTATGTGGCTGCTTCCCAGTAGCTATCAATTTTACATTTGGTAGTGTATATATGTCCATACCACTCTCTCACTTTGTCCCAGCTTACCCTTCCCTCTCCCCATGTCCTCAAGTCCTTTCTCTACGTCTGTGTCCTTAATCCTTTCCTGCCCCTAGGTTCTTCATAAACTTTTTTTTTAAGATTCCATATATATGTGTTAGCATACAGTATTTGTTTTTCTCTTTCTGACTTACTTCACTCTGTAGGACAGACTCTAGATCCATCCACCTCACTAAAAGTAACTCAATTTCGTTTCTTTTTATGGCTGAATAATGTTCCATTGTATATATGTGCCACATCTTCTTTATCCATTTATCTGTTGATGGACACTTAGGTTGCTTCCATGTCCTGGCTATTGTAAATAGAGCTACAGTGAACGTTGTGGTACATGACTCTTTTTGAATTATGGTTTTCTCAGGGTAAATGTCCAGGAGTGGGTTTGCTGGGTTGTATGGTAGTTCTATTTTTAGTTTTTAAGGAACCCCCATACCGTTCTCCCTAGTGGCTATATCAATTTACATTCCCACCAACAGTGCAAGAGGGTTCCCTTTTCTCCAATAAATGCCTCTCCAGCATTTATTGTTGGTAGATTTTTTGATGATGGCCATTCTGACTGGTGTGAGGTGATACCTCACTGTAGTTTTGATTTGCATTTCTCTAATGATTAGTGATGTTCAGCATCCTTTCATGTGTTTGTTGGCAACCTGTATATCTTCTTTGGAGAAATGTCTATTTAGGTCTTCTGCCCATTTTTGGATTGGGTTGTTTGGTTTTGTGATATTGAGCTACATGAGCTGCTTTTTGGAGATTAATCCTTTGCCATTTGCTTCATTTGAAAATATTTTCTCCCATTCTGATGGTTGTCTTTTCATCTTGCTTATGTTTTCCTTTGCTGTGCAAAAGAATTTATGTTTCATTCGGTCCCATTTTTTTATTTTTGTTTTTATTTCCATTTCTCTAGGAGGTGGGTCAAAAAGGATCTTGCTGTGATTTATGTCATAGACTGTTCTGCTTATGTTTTCCTCTAAGAGTTTTATAGTGGCTGGTCTTATATTTAGGTCTCTAATCCATTTTGAGTTTATTTTTGTGTATGGTGTTAGGGAGTGTACTAATTTCATTCTTTTACATGTAACTGTCCAGTTTTCCCAGCACCACTTGCTGAAGACACTGTCTTTTCTCCATTGTATACCCTTGCCTCCTTTGTCATAGATTAGTGAACCATAGGTACGTGGGTTTATCTCTGTGCTTTCTATCCTGTTCTATTGACCTATATTTCTGTTTTTGTGTCAGTACCATATTATCTTGATTACTGTAGCTTTGCAATATAGTCTGAAGTCTGGAAGTCTGATTCCTCCAGCTCTTTTTTTTCCCCCTCAAGACTGCTTTGGCTATCCAGGGTCTTTTGTGTCTCCCTACAAATTTTAAGATTTTTTTTTCTTGTTCTGTAGAAAATGCCAAAGGTATTTTGATCGGGATTGCATTGAATCTGTAGATTGCTTTGGGTAGTATAGTCATTTTCACAATATTGATTCTTCTAATCCGAGAACATGGTATATGTCTCCATCTGTTTATATCATCTTTGATTTCTTTCATCAGTGTCTTATAGTTTTCTGAGTACAGGTCTTTTACTTCCTTAGGTAGGTTTATTCCTAGGTATTTTATTCTTTTTGTTGCAGTGGTAATGGGATTGTTTCCTTAATTTCTCTTTCTGATCTTTCATTGTTAGTGTATAGGAATGCAAGCAATTTCTGTGCATTAATTTTGTATCCTGCAACTTTACCAAATTCATTGATTAGCTCCAGTGGTTTTCTGGTGGCATCTTTAGGATTCTCTATCTATGATATCATGTCATTTGCGAACAGTGACAATTTTACTTCTTCTTTTCCTTTTTGTATTCCTTTTATTTCTTTTTCTTCTCTGATTGCCATGGCTAGGACTTCCAAAACTATGTTGAATAGCAGTGGTGAGAGTGGACATCCTCGTCTTGTTCCTGATCTTAGAGGAAACGCTTTCAGTTTTTCACCATTGAGAATGCTGTTTGCTGTGGGTTTGTCATATATGGCCTTTATTATGTTGAGGTAGTTTCCCTCTAGGCCCACACTCTGCAGAGTTTTTATCGTAAATGAGTGTTGAATTTTCTCAAAATCTTTTCCTTCATCTATTGAGATGATCATATGCTTTTATTCTACAATTTGTTAATATGGTGTATCACATTGATTTGTGTATATTGAAGAATCCTTGCATCCCTGGGATAAACCCCACTTGATCATGGTGTATGATCCTTTTAATGTGTTGTTCGATTCTGTTTGCTAGTATTTTGTTGAGGATTTTTACATCTATATTCATCAGTGATATTGGTCTATAATTTTCTTTCCTTGTAGTATCTCTGTCTGATTTTGGTATCAGGGTGATGGTGGTCTCATAGAATGAGTTTGGGAGTGTTCCTTCCCCTGCAATTGTTTTGAAGAATTTGAGAAGGTTGGGTGTTAGCTCTTCTCTAAATGTTTGATAGAATTCACCTGTGATGCCATCTGGTTCTGGACTTTTGTTTGTTGGAAGATTTTTAATCACAGTTTCAATTTCATTGCTTGTGATAGGTTTGTTCATATTTTCTATTTCTTCCTGGTTCAGTCTTAGAAGGTTATCCCTTTCTAAGAATTTGTCCATTTCTTCCAGATTGTCCATTTTATTGGCCTAGAGTTGCTTGTAGTAGTCTCTTAGGATGCTTTGTATTCCTGTGGTGTCTGTTGTAACTTCTGCTTTTTCACTTCTAATTTTGTTGATTTGCGTCCTCTCCCTCTTTTTCTGGAGTCTGGCTAAAGGTTGATCATTTTTGCTTATCTTCTCAAAGAACCAGCTTTTAGTTTTATTGATCTTTGCTTTCGTTTTCTTTGTTTCTATTTCATTTATTTCTGCTCTGATCTTTATGATTTCTTTCCTTCTACTAACTTTGGGTTTTGTTCTTCTTTCTCTAGTTCCTCTAGGTGTAAGGTTAGATTGTTTATTTGAGATTTTTCTTGTTTCTTGAGGTAGGCTTGTATTGCTATAAACTTCCCTCTTAGAACTCCTTTTGCTGCATCCCATAGGTTTTGGATCATCGTGTTTTTGTTGTCATTTGTCTCTAGGTAGTTTTTGATTTCCTCTTTGATTTCTTCAGTGATCTCTTGGTTATTTAGTAACGTATTGTTTAGCCTCCATGTGTGTGTGTTTTTTACGGTTTTTTCCGTGTAATTGATTTCTAATCTCATAGCATTGTGGTCGGAACAGCTGCTTGATATGATTTCAGTTTTCTTAAATTTACTGAGGCTTTATCTGTGACCCAAGATGTGATCTATCCTGGAGAATGTTCCGTGTGCAGTTGAGAAGAACGTGTAATCTGCTGTTTTTGGATGGAATGTCCTATAAATATCAACTAACTCTATCTGGTCTATTGTGTCATTTAAAGCTTGTGTTTCCTTATTAATTTTCTGTCTGGCTGATCTCCACTGGTGTAAGTGAGCTGTTAAAGTCCCCCGCTATTATTGTGTTACTGTCGATTTCCTCTTTTATAGCTGTTAGCAGTTGCCTTATACATTGAGCTGCTCCTATTTTGGGTACATATATATTTATAATTGTTATATCTTCTTCTTGGATTGGTCCCCTGACCATTATGTAGTGTCTTTCCTTGTCTCTTGTAACATTCTTTATTTTAAAGTCTATTTTATCTGATATGAGTATTGCTACTCCAGCTTTCTTTTGATTTTCATTTGCATAGAATATATTTTTCCATCGCCTCACTTTGAGTCTGTATGTGTCCCTAGGTCTGAAATGGATCTCTTGTAGACAGCATATATATGGGTCTTGTTTTTGTATCCATTCAGCGAGCCTGTGTCTTTTGGTTGGAACATGTAGTGCATTCACGTTTAAGGTAATTATCGATATGTATGTTCCTACTACTATTTTCTTAATTGTTATGGGTTTGTCTTGGTGGGTCCTTTTCTTCTCTTGTGTTTCCCACTTAGAGAAGTTCCTTTAGCATTTGGTGTAGAGCTGGTTTCATGGTGCTGAATTCTCTTAGCTTTTGCTTGTCTGTAAGGCTTTTGATTTCTCCATCAAATCTGAATGAGCTCTTTACAGGGTGGAGTACTCTTGGTTGTAGGTTCTTCCCTTTCATCACTTTAAATTTATCATGCCACTTCCTTCTGGCTTGTAGATTTTCTGCTGAGAAATCAGTTGTTATCCTTATGGGAGTTCCCTTGTATGTTATTTGTCATTTTTCCCTCGCTGCTTTCAATCATTTTTCTTTGTCGTTAATTTTTGTCAATTTGATTGCTATGTGTCTTGTCATTTTTCTCCTTTGGTTTATCCTGCCTGGGACACTCTGTGCTTCTGGACTTGGGTGGCTATTTCTTTTCCCATGCTAGGGAAGTTTTTGACCATAATCTCTTCAAATATATTCTCGGGTCCTTTCTCTCTCTCTTCTCCTTCTGGGACCCCTATAATGCGAATGTTGTTGCGTTTAATGTTGTGCCAGAGGACTCTTGGGGTGTCTTCGTTTGTTTTCATTCTTTTTCTTTATTCTGTTCCATGGCAGTGATTTCCACCTTTCTGTCTTCCAGGTCACTTATCCGTTCTTCTGCCACAGTTATTCTGCTACTGATTCCTTCTAGTGTATTTTTCATTTCAGTTATTCCATTGTTCACCTCTGTTTGTTTGTTCTTTAATTCTTCTAGGTGTTTGTTCCTTAATTCTTCTAGGTCTTTGTTAAACATTTCTTGCATCTTCTCGATCTTTGCCTCCTTTCTTTTTCCAAGGTCTTGGCTCAACTTCACTATCATTATTCTGAATTCTTTTTCTGGAAGGTTCCCTATCTCCACCTCATTTCGTTTTTTTTCTGGGGTTTTATCTTGTTCCTTGATCTGGTATAAAGTCCTCTGCCTTTTCATTTTGTCTATCTTTCTGTGAATGTGGTTTTCCTTCCACAGGCTGCAGAATTGTAGTTCTTCTTGCTTCTGCTGTCTGCTCTCCGGTGGATGAGTCTATCTTAGAGGCTTGTGCAAGCTTCCTGATGGGAGGGACTGGTGGTGGGTAGAGCTGGGTGTTGCTTTGGTGGGCAGAGCTTTAATCCGCTTGTCTACGGATTAAATAAAACTTTAATAAAAAGTTTAATCCGCTTGTCTGCTGATGCATGGGGCTGGGTTCCCTCCCTGTTGGTTGTTTGGCCTGAGGCGACCCAGCCCTGGAGCCTACCTTGCTCTTGGTGGGGCTAATGGCGGACTCTGGGAGGGCTCACACCAAGGAGTATTTCCCAGAACTTCTGCTGCCAGTGTCGTTGTCCTCACGGTGAGCCACAGCCACAGCCACCACCTGCCTCTGCAGGAGACCCTCTAAAAGTAGCAGGTAGTTCTGGTCATTCTCCTACAGGGTCACTGCTCCTTCCCCTGGGTCCTGATGTGCACACTACTTTGTGTGTGCCCTCCAAGAGTGGAGTATCTGAGTGGAGTTGAGACTCTGAGACTCTGTGTGGAGTTGCACAGACTCTGGGTCCTGTGAAGCTTCGATGTTTTGTGATTCTAGAAATCCTATAGGAGACGGTCCACAGCAGGTGACGCTAATGTTGTCAGTAGAGGTGTTGAAGCCAAAGATCTGCAGTTCCAACTAGAGGTGCCGATGTACATACAGGACAAAATCATCTCGTGTGAATGTAGTTCAGGCATGTTTAAGATGAATGCAGTCATGTTAATGCCTACCATATTCTATCTTGAGCCTCTCCTCAGGGACCCCCTCCTCAGTTCCTGAGGCTCCTGTAAGTCATGTACAGGGGACTGGAGAGTGGGCTCTGTCCAGTCTGAGCCCTGAGTTACCCTGTGTGTATCTTAGGATACTTTGTATTTCTGTGGTGTCTGTTGTAACATCATCTCTTTCATTTCAGATTTATTTGGGCCCTCTCTTTTTAAAAAAACATACTACTGTTGTCTTTTATTCTCTACAGAAGCTTAATAAGTGTTTGATCTACTATCCTTACCCTATGTATACTTTTTGCAGTGAGATTTTTACTTTTCTTTGTTTCCTTGTTACTATCAATAATTAGTGAGACTTCTTTTAAGCTACCTTCAACATTGCTTATAAAGCTGCTTTATTAGTGATGACAGAGCCTTAATGGAAGTCATGTTCTGGTTGTAAATTAGAATGCAATGTGCCAGCAAATAGCCCCTTAAGTTTATGTCTCATTACTTCTTGTTCTTTTTTTAATTTAATTTTTATTTTTTGTCAGAGCAAATTTAATTAAAATGTTTTGTTTCTTCTAGGTGTGAAAGATGTGGTTCTTTTAAACATATACATATATCTATTCTTCTTTGGATCATTTTCCCATGTAGGTTATGACACGATGTTGAGTAGTCTTGTCTTGGTATTACGTAGGTCTTTGGTGATTACATATTTCACATGTGTTTCTATATCTATCTTAACCCCAATATCCTAATGTATCCAATCCTCACACCTTTCCATTTGGTGAACCATAAGTTTGTTTAATGAATCTGTGATTGCATTTCTCTGTGGAAATATCTTCATTGGTATCAATGTTTAGCTAAGACCTATAAGTGATATTATAGGATATGTGTCTTTTGCTTTCTGACTTAGTACAATTTGCCTGATTACCTCAAGAATCATACATGGTGCTGCAAATGGCACTGTTTCATTTTTTTCCCTGGCTAATATTCCATCTGTACGTGTACCAGTTCTTCTTTGGGCACGCACCTCTTGATGGACTTTCTGGTTGCCTCCATGTCTTGGCTATTGTAATACTGCTGCAATGCACATTTGCTTGTCTGTGTCTTTCCAGTTATGTCTTCTTATGTTATAGGCCAAGGAGTGGGCTTGCTGTATCATATGGTAGCTCAGTGTGTATGTTTTATAGGCACCACCATTCAGTTCTCATTAGTGGCTCTTTCCAGGTTACGTCCCACTTAAAATTGAGGGTATGCATTTCTCCAAAACACCTTCAATATTTATTGTTTGTAGTTTTCTTGCTGATGGTTATTCTAACAGGTGCGAGCTGATACCTATCTGTGATTGAATTTGCATGTGTCCCATAATCTGTTAAAACTGAGCTTTAAAGCATGCCCTTTTTATTTATCAAACTGTGATTACAGCTTAGTTCTTCAAAGTGTTTTCTTAAAGTAAGTGTCACATTTTGAAAATTTTTGGCCATTACCTCCCTCAAGACATTTTGAGGGCACGTTTCATTTATGGCCCTGAAGTACTTGTTCATATGAAGTGACCATTAGCACAGGTTTTAAAGCTGCTTTTGCAGGTAACGGCCAGAGGGTGGCAGTCTTTCTACGTTCCCAATCTGGTAAATAGGGAAAGAGACCTTCAGCCCCAAGAGTGTCCAGCTTTATTTCTCATCCAGCTGTGGGTCTAGATATGGTCACACCAGGTTGCATCACAGCCCCGGAACGAATTATGTAAAAATTTCTCCCTCTATCACTGTCTTTGTTTTTTGGGATTTTAAAGTAATTTATTTTTATAATGGGGTTTACCTGATTTTCACTGCTGTGTTTATGCCCCTTTACACCCACTTGATTCACTTACAGAGAGACATCAATACATAGGTTTTAAGATTATTACTAGTCAGATATATACTTGTTCGTTGAATAGGGGATGTTGCATCCACTTCACTGAGCAAGGAATAGGTCTTGTCTATTACATATTGGTTTTATGGATCGGTATTTGAGCTAATATGAAACCCTTGATTTATGCATCACCCAACCTCACCTTTCCCGTTAAGCAGCCATAGTGTGTTTTCTAAATGTGTGACTCTGTTCTGTTTTGTAATTCAGTTCAAGTGTAACGGTTTTTACATTCCCTCTATAAGTGATACCTTATGAGAAGTGTCCTTTTCTGTGTGACTTATTTCACTTAGAATCGTCGTACCTAAATCCACTCATCATGCTGCTACTAGCCTTATGACATTGATTTCATGGCTGAGTGATATTCCATTGTACATAAGGACCACAACTTCTTTATCCATTTTTCTCTTTCCTGGGATATTTAAGTTGGAATGAAGTGGAGGTCCTTGTCAACAGAGCAGCCCTAAACTTTGGGGTGCTTGTGTCTTGCTGATTTTTCATTTTCCCAATTTATACCCCCATGAGTGGAAGTGCCCTATGCTCTCTAAGCTGTGTTTTTTAGATGTTTCAGGACACACCGTACATTTCTCCAGAGTGGTTGTTGGCAATTTACATCCCGCCCATCAGTGTAGCAAGGCTCCCATTTCTCCATGGCCTGTCCTGCATTTCTGCTTTTGAGACTTTTTTCAGCATGGCCCTTTTGACCGATGGGGAGCGAGTCTTCTTTGTAGCCCTGATTTGCCTTTCCAGGTTGCTTGGTTGGCCAAAAAGGGCGTATGCGTTTTTTCCTGAATATATTCAGGAAAAAACGCATACGCCCTTTTTGGCCAAGGGCATCATTGTCAACGTTTTCCCGCTTTTCATGTGCTTTAAAGGCGATTCGACTCTACCTCCTGAAATCTGTTTCCTGCAATTCTGCCTTGATTTCAAATCCTCTTCTTTGCCTTCCCTCAATATATTTGTGGACGAGAGTTATCATTTATAACTCTGCAGGTTTGTGAATTGCAGTGCCCTGAAGCTCCATTTTACAACTCGCTTTTTTGGGAGCTGGCCGAAAAAGCGCAGGATGGCTTCAGGCCCTGTTCTGGTTCCGGGGTCCGGGTGAGCCTGTGGTTAATTCTTCTTCCTGATGGGAAAATAGAGTGACCTGTGCCTGTCACAACACCAAGAGCTAGTCTCTCACTGGTTCCCCGTCTACCCGTTCAACCTCAGGACTAATTGCAACCTGTACGGAACAGGAGGTTAAAGGTGCTGATGCTCCAAGTAGGGAGATTGTTAGTAAAGCGGCTGGAATGGCGAACCCGGGCACAAGGAGAAGAGAAATGAGGTGCGTTTTAGAAACCTTTCCCCATCACATGATGTACCATCTTTTTGTTTTCTCATGCATGTTTTCGATGTAGGAATATGCCCTTGAACCTGGAGATTTGGGACCCATGCGATGGGTACCACACAGTATTACTTTAAAGGGTCTGCGTTTGCTCACCCAACCTCACCAAACCTCTCAGCCCCAAGAGTGTCCACCCTTATGTCTCATCCAGCTGTGGGTCTAGATATGGTCAATCCAGGTTGCATCACAGCCCCTGAACGCATTGTGTAAAAATTTCTCTCTCTTTCACTGTCTTTGTTTCATGGGTTTTTCGAAGTAATTTATTTTTATAATGGGGTTTAGCTGCTTTTCACTGCTGTGTTTATGCCGCTTTACACCCACTTGACACACTAACAGAGAGATATCAGTACATAGGTTTTAAGATTATTACTAGTCAGATATATTCTTGTGCGGTGAATAGGGCGTGTTGAGTCCAGTTCTCTGAGCAAGGAGTAGGTCTTGTCTATTACATATTGGGTTTATGGAACGGTATCTGAGCTAATTTGATACCCTTGTTTTATGTATCACCCCACCTCACCTTTCCCGTTAAGCAGCCATAGTGTGTTTTCTGCATGTGTGACTCTGTTCTGTTTTGTAATTCAGTTCAAGTGTAACGGTTTTTACATTCCCTCTATAAGTGATACCTTATGAGAAGTGTCCTTTTCTGTGTGACGTATTTCACTTAGAATCGTCGTACCTAAATCCACTCATCATGCTGCTACTGGCCTTATGACATTGATTTCATGGCTGAGTGATATTCCATTGTACATAAGGGCCACAACTTCTTTATCCATTTTTCTCTTTCCTGGGATATTGAAGGTGGAATGAAGTGGAGGTCCTTGTCAACAGAGCAGCCCTAAACTTTGGGGTGCTTGTGTCTTGCTGATTTTTCATTTTCCCAATTTATACCCCCATGAGTGGAAGTGACCTATGCTCTCTAAGCTGTGTTTTTTAGATGTTTCAGGACACACCGTACACTTCTCCAGAGTGGCTGTTGGCAATTTACATCCCGCCCATCAGTGTAGCAAGGCTCCCATTTCTCCATGGCCTGTCCTGCATTTCTGGTTTTGAGACTTTTTTCAGCATGGCCCTTTTGACCGATGGGGAGCGAGTCTTCTTTGTAGCCCTGATTTGCCTTTCCAGGTTGCTTGGTTGGCCAAAAAGGGCGTATGCGTTTTTTCCTGAATATATTCAGGAAAAAACGCATACGCCCTTTTTGGCCAAGGGCATCATTGTCAACGTTTTGCCGCTTTTCATGTGCTTTAAAGGCGATTCGAATCTACCTCCTGAAATCTGTTTCCTGCAATTCTGCCTTGATTTCAAATCCTCTTCTTTGCCTTCCCTCAATATATTTGTGGACGAGAGTTATCATTTATAACTCTGCAGGTTTGTGAATTGCAGTGCCCTGAAGCTCCATTTTACAACTCGCTTTTTTTGGGAGCTGGCCGCAAAAGCGCAGGATGGCTTCAGGCCCTGTTCTGGTTCCAGGGTCCGGGTGAGCCTGTGGTTAATTCTTCTTCCTGATGGGAAAATAGAGTGACCTGTGCCTGTCACAACACCAAGAGCTAGTCTCTCACTGGTTCCCCGTCTACCCGTTCAACCTCAGGACTAATTGCAACCTGTACGGAACAGGAGGTTAAAGGTGCTGATGCTCCAAGTAGGGAGATTGTTAGTAAAGCGGCTGGAATGGCGAACCCGGGCACAAGGAGAAGAGAAATGAGGTGCGTTTTAGAAACCTTTCCCCATCACATGGTGTACCAACTTTTTGTTTTCTCATGGATGGTTTCGATGTAGGAATATGGCCTTGAACCTGGAGATTTGGGACCCATGCGATGGGTACCACGCAGTATTACTTTAAAGGGTCTGCGTTTGCTCACCCAACCTCACCAAACCTCTCAGCCCCAAGAGTGTCCACCCTTATGTCTCATCCAGCTGTGGGTCTAGATATGGTCAATCCTGGTTGCATCACAGCCCCTGAACGCATTGTGTAAGAATTTCTCTCTCTTTCACTGTCTTTGTTTCATGGGTTTTTCGAAGTAATTTATTTTTATAATGGGGTTTAGCTGCTTTTCACTGCTGTGTTTATGCCGCTTTACACTCACTTGACACACTAACAGAGAGATATCAATACATAGGTTTTAAGATTATTACTAGTCAGATATATTCTTGTGCGGTGAATAGGGCGTGTTGAGTCCAGTTCTCTGAGCAAGGAGTAGGTCTTGTCTATTACATATTGGGTTTATGGAACGGTATCTGAGATAATTTGAAACCCTTGTTTTATGTATCACCCCACCTCACCTTTCCCGTTAAGCAGCCATAGTGTGTTTTCTGCATGTGTGACTCTGTTCTGTTTTGTAATTCAGTTCAAGTGTAACGGTTTTTACATTCCCTCTATAAGTGATACCTTATGAGATGTGTCCTTTTCTGTGTGACTTATTTCACTTAGAATCGTCGTACCTAAATCCACTCATCATGCTTCTACTAGCCTTATGACATTGATTTCATGGCTGAGTGATATTCCATTGTACATAAGGACCACAACTTCTTTATCCATTTTTCTCTTTCCTGGGATATTGAAGGTGGAATGAAGTGGAGGTCCTTGTCAACAGAGCAGCCCTAAACTTTGGGGTGCTTGTGTCTTGCTGATTTTTCATTTTCCCAATTTATACCCCCATGAGTGGAAGTGCCCTATGCTCTCTAAGCTGTGTTTTTTAGATGTTTCAGGGCACACCGTACACTTCTCCAGAGTGGCTGTTGGCAATTTACATCCCGCCCATCAGTGTTGCAAGGCTCCCATTTCTCCATGGCCTGTCCTGCATTTCTGGTTTTGAGACTTTTTTCAGCATGGCCCTTTTGACCGATGGGGAGCGAGTCTTCTTTGTAGCCCTGATTTGCCTTTCCAGGTTGCTTGGTTGGCCAAAAAGGGCGTATGCGTTTTTTCCTGAATATATTCAGGAAAAAACGCATACGCCCTTTTTGGCCAAGGGCATCATTGTCAACGTTTTGCCGCTTTTCATGTGCTTTAAAGGCGATTCGGATCTACCTCCTGAAATCTGTTTCCTGCAATTCTGCCTTGATTTCAAATCCTCTTCTTTGCCTTCCCTCAATATATTTGTGGACGAGAGTTATCATTTATAACTCTGCAGGTTTGTGAATTGCAGTGCCCTGAAGCTCCATTTTACAACTCGCTTTTTTGGGAGCTGGCCGCAAAAGCGCAGGATGGCTTCAGGCCCTGTTCTGGTTCCGGGGTCCGGGTGAGCCTGTGGTTAATTCTTCTTCCTGATGGGAAAATAGAGTGACCTGTGCCTGTCACAAAACCAAGAGCTAGTCTCTCACTGGTTCCCCGTCTACCCGTTCAACCTCAGGACTAATTGCAACCTGTACGGAACAGGAGGTTAAAGGTGCTGATGCTCCAAGTAGGGAGATTGCTAGTAAGGCGGCTGGAATGGCGAACCCGGGCACAAGGAGATGAGAAATGAGGTGCGTTTTAGAAACCTTTCCCCATCACATGGTGTACCATCTTCTGGGTTTCTCATGCATGTTTTCGATGTAGGAAGATGCCCTTGAACCTGGAGATTTGGGACCCATGCGATGGGTACCACGCAGTATTACTTTAAAGGGTCTGCGTTTGCTCACCCAACCTCACCAAACCTCTCAGCCCCAAGCGTGTCCACCCTTATGTCTCATCCAGCTGTGGGTCTAGATATGGTCAATCCAGGTTGCATCACAGCCCCTGATCGCATTGGGTAAGAATTTCTCTCTCTTTCACTGTCTTTGTTTCATGGGTTTTTCAAAGTAATTTATTTTTATAATGGGGTTTAGCTGCTTTTCACTGCTGTGTTTATGCCGCTTTACACCCACTTGACACACTAACAGAGAGATATCAATACATAGGTTTTAATATTATTACTAGTCAGATATATTCATGTGCGGTGAATAGGGCGTGTTGAGTCCAGTTCTCTGAGCAAGGAGTAGGTCTTGTCTATTACATATTGGGTTTATGGAACGGTATCTGAGCTAATTTGAAACCCTTGGTTTATGTATCACCCCACCTCACCTTTCCCGTTAAGCAGCCATAGTGTGTTTTCTGCACGTGTGACTGTGTTCTGTTTTGTAATTCAGTTCAAGTGTAACGGATTTTACATTCCCTCTATAAGTGATACCTTATGAGAAGTGTCCTTTGCTGTGTGACTTATTTCACTTAGAATTGTCGTACCTAAATCCACTCATCATGCTGCTACTAGCCTTATGACATTGATTTCATGGCTGAGTGATATTCCATTGTACATAAGGACCACAACTTCTTTATCCATTTTTCTCTTTCCTGGGATATTTAAGGTGGAATGAAGTGGAAGTCATTGTCAACAGAGCATCCCTAAACTTTGGGGTGCTTGTGTCTTGCTGATTTTTCATTTTCCCAATTTATACCCCCATGAGTGGAAGTGCCCTATGCTCTCTAAGCTGTGTTTTTTAGATGTTTCAGGACTCACCGTACACTTCTCCACAGTGGCTGTTGGCAATTTACATCCCGCCCATCAGAGTAGCAAGGCTCCCATTTCTCCATGGCCTGTCCTGCATTTCTGGTTTTGACACGTTTTTCAGCATGGCCCTTTTGACCGATGGGTAGCGAGTCTTCTTTGTAGCCCTGATTTGCCTTTCCAGGTTGCTTGGTTGGCCAAAAAGGGCGTATGCGTTTTTTCCTGAATATATTCAGGAGAAAACGCATACGCCCTTTTAGGCCAAGGGCATCTTTTTCAACGTTTTGCCGCTTTTCATGTGCTTTAAAGGCGATTCGAATCTACCTCCTGAAATCTGTTTCCTGCAATTCTGCCTTGATTTCAAATCCTCTTCTTTGCCTTCCCTCAATATATCTGTGGACGAGAGTTATCATTTATAACTCTGCAGGTTTGTGAATTGCAGTGCCCAGAACCTCCATTTTACAACTCGCTTTTTTGGGGGCTGGCCGCAAAAGCGCATGATGTATTCACGCCCTGTTCTTGTTCCGGGGGGCAGGCTGAGCCTGTGGTTAATTCTTCTTCCTGATGGGAAAATAGAGTGACCTGTGCCTGTGTCCACACCAAGAGCTAGTCTCTCATTGGTTCCCCGTCTTCCCGTTCATCCTCAGGACAAATTGCAACCTGTACGGAACACGAGGTTAAAGGTGCTGATGCTCCAAGTAAGGAGGTTGCTAGTAAAGTGGCTGGAATGGCGAACCCGGGCACAAGGAGATGAGAAATGAGGTTCGTTTTAGAAACCTTTCCCCATCACACGGTGTACCATCTTCTGGGTTTCTCTTGCATGATTTCGATGTAGGAAGATGCCCTTGAACCTGGAGATTTGGGACCCATGGGACGGGTACCACGCAGTATTACTTTAAAGGGTCTGCGTTTGCTCACCCAACCTCACCAAACCTCTCAGCCCCAAGAGTGTCCACCCTTATGTCTCATCCAGCTGTGGGTCTAGATATGGTCAATCCAGGTTGCATCACAGCCCCCGAACGCATTGTGTAAGAATTTCTCTCTCTTTCACTGTCTTTGTTTCATGGGTTTTTCGAAGTAATTTATTTTTATAATGGGGTTTAGCTGCTTTTCACTGCTGTGTTTATGCCGCTTTACACCCACTTGACACACTAACAGAGAGATATCAATACATAGGTTTTAAGATTATTACTAGTCAGATATATTCTTGTGCGGTGAATAGGGCGTGTTGAGTCCAGTTCTCTGAGCAAGGAGTAGGTCTTGTCTATTACATATTGGGTTTATGGAACGGTATCTGAGATAATTTGATACCCTTGTTTTATGTATCACCCCACCTCACCTTTCCCGTTAAGCAGCCATAGTGTGTTTTCTGCATGTGTGACTCTGTTCTGTTTTGTAATTCAGTTCAAGTGTAACGGTTTTTACATTCCCTCTATAAGTGATACCTTATGAGAAGTGTCCTTTTCTGTGTGACTTATTTCACTTAGAATCGTCGTACCTAAATCCACTCATCATGCTGCTACTAGCCTTATGACATTGATTTCATGGCTGAGTGATATTCCATTGTACATAAGGACCACAACTTCTTTATCCATTTTTCTCTTTCCTGGGATATTGAAGGTGGAATGAAGTGGAGGTCCTTGTCAACAGAGCAGCCCTAAACTTTGGGGTGCTTGTGTCTTGCGGATTTTTCATTTTCCCAATTTATACCCCCATGAGTGGAAGTGACCTATGCTCTCTAAGCTGTGTTTTTTAGATGTTTCAGGAAACACCGTACACTTCTTCAGAGTGGCTGTTGGCAATTTACATCCCGCCCATCAGTGTAGCAAGGCTCCCATTTCTCCATGGCCTGTCCTGCATTTCTGGTTTTGAGACTTTTTTCAGCATGGCCCTTTTAACCGATGGGTAGCGAGTCTTCTTTGTATCGCTGACTTGCCTTTCCAGGTTGCTTGGTTGGCCAAAAAGGGCGTATGCGTTTTTTCCTGAATATATTCAGGAAAAAACGCATACGCCCTTTTTGGCCAAGGGCATCATTGTCAACGTTTTCCCGCTTTTCATGTGCTTTAAAGGCGATTCGAATCTACCTCCTGAAATCTGTTTCCTGCAATTCTGCCTTGATTTCAAATCCTCTTCGTTGCCTTCCCTCAATATATTTGTGGACGAGAGTTATCATTTATAACTCTGCAGGTTTGTCAATTGCAGTGCCCTGGAGCTCCATTTTACAACTCGCTTTTTTGGGAGCTGGCCGCAAAAGCGCAGGATGGCTTCAGGCCCTGTTCTGGTTCCGGGGTCCGGGTGAGCCTGTGGTTAATTCTTCTTCCTGATGGGAAAATAGAGTGACCTGTGCCTGTCACAACACCAAGAGCTAGTCTCTCACTGGTTCCCCGTCTACCCGTTCAACCTCAGGACTAATTGCAACCTGTACGGAACAGGAGGTTAAAGGTGCTGATGCTCCAAGTAGGGAGATTGTTAGTAAAGCGGCTGGAATGGCGAACCCGGGCACAAGGAGAAGAGAAATGAGGTGCGTTTTAGAAACCTTTCCCCATCACATGATGTACCATCTTTTTGTTTTCTCATGCATGTTTTCGATGTAGGAATATGCCCTTGAACCTGGAGATTTGGGACCCATGCGATGGGTACCACACAGTATTACTTTAAAGGGTCTGCGTTTGCTCACCCAACCTCACCAAACCTCTCAGCCCCAAGAGTGTCCACCCTTATGTCTCATCCAGCTGTGGGTCTAGATATGGTCAATCCTGGTTGCATCACAGCCCCTGAACGCATTGTGTAAGAATTTCTCTCTCTTTCACTGTCTTTGTTTCATGGGTTTTTCGAAGTAATTTATTTTTATAATGGGGTTTAGCTGCTTTTCACTGCTATGTTTATGCCGCTTTACACCCACTTGACACACTAACAGAGAGATATCAATACATAGGTTTTAAGATTATTACTACTCAGATATATTCTTGTGCGGTGAATAGGGCGTGTTGAGTCCAGTTCTCTGAGCAAGGAGTAGGTCTTGTCTATTACATATTGGGTTTATGGAACGGTATCTGAGCTAATTTGATACCCTTGTTTTATGTATCACCCCACCTCACCTTTCCCGTTAAGCAGCCATAGTGTGTTTTCTGCATGTGTGACTCTGTTCTGTTTTGTAATTCAGTTCAAGTGTAACGGTTTTTACATTCCCTCTATAAGTGATACCTTATGAGAAGTGTCCTTTTCTGTGTGACGTATTTCACTTAGAATCGTCGTACCTAAATCCACTCATCATGCTGCTACTAGCCTTATGACATTGATTTCATGGCTGAGTGATATTCCATTGTACATAAGGACCACAACTTCTTTATCCATTTTTCTCTTTCCTGGGATATTGAAGGTGGAATGAAGTGGAGGTCCTTGTCAACAGAGCAGCCCTAAACTTTGGGGTGCTTGTGTCTTGCTGATTTTTCATTTTCCCAATTTATACCCCCATGAGTGGAAGTGACCTATGCTCTCTAAGCTGTGTTTTTTAGATGTTTCAGGACACACCGTACACTTCTCCAGAGTGGCTGTTGGCAATTTACATCCCGCCCATCAGTGTAGCAAGGCTCCCATTTCTCCATGGCCTGTCCTGCATTTCTGGTTTTGAGACTTTTTTCAGCATGCCCCTTTTGACCGATGGGTAGCGAGTCTTCTTTGTATCGCTGACTTGCCTTTCCAGGTTGCTTGGTTGGCCAAAAAGGGCGTATGCGTTTTTACCTGAATATATTCAGGAAAATACGCATACGCCCTTTTTAGCCAAGGGCATCATTGTCAACGTTTTGCCGCTTTTCATGTGCTTTAAAGGTGATTCGAATCTGCCTCCTGAAATCTGTTTCCTGCAATTCTGCCTTGATTTCAAATCCTCTTCTTTGCCTTCCCTCAATATATTTGTGGACGAGAGTTGTCATTTATAACTCTGCAGGTTTGTGATTTGCAGTGCCCTGAAGCTCCATTTTACAACTCGCTTTTTTGGGAGCTGGCCGCAAAAGCGCAGGATGGCTTCAGGCCCTGTTCTGGTTCCGGGGTCATGGTGAGCCTGTGGTTAATTCTTCTTCCTGATGGGAAAATAGGGTGACCTGTGCCTGTCCCAACACCAAGAGCTAGTCTCTCACTGGTTCCCCATCTACCCGTTCATCCTCAGGACAAATTGCAACCTGTACGGAACAGGAGGTTAAAGGTGCTGATGCTCCAAGTAGGGAGATTGTTAGTAAAGCAGCTGGAATGGCGAACCCGGGCACAAGGAGAAGAGAAATGAGGTGAGTTTTAGAAACCTTTCCCCATCACATGGTGTACCAACTTTTTGTTTTCTCATGGATGTTTTCGATGTAGGAATATGGCCTTGAACCTGTAGATTTGGGACCCATGCGAAGGGTACCACGCAGTATTACTTTAAAGGGTCTGCGTTTGCTCACCCAACCTCACCAAACCTCTCAGCCCCAAGAGTGTCCACCCTTATGTCTCATCCAGCTGTGGGTCTAGATATGGTCAATCCAGGTTGCATCACAGCCCCTGAACGCATTGTGTAAGAATTTCTCTCTCTTTCACTGTCTTTGTTTCATGGGTTTTTCGAAGTAATTTATTTTTATAATGGGGTTTAGCTGCTTTTCACTGCTGTGTTTATGCCGCTTTACACCCACTTGACACACTAACAGAGAGATATCAATACATAGGTTTTAAGATTATTACTAGTCAGATATATTCTTGTGCGGTGAATAGGGCGTGTTGAGTCCAGTTCTCTGAGCAAGGAGTAGGTCTTGTCTATTACATATTGGGTTTATGGAACGGTATCTGAGATAATTTGAAACCCTTGTTTTATGTATCACCCCACCTCACCTTTCCCGTTAAGCAGCCATAGTGTGTTTTCTGCATGTGTGACTCTGTTCTGTTTTCTAATTCAGTTCAAGTGTAATGGTTTTTACATTCCCTCTATAAGTGATACCTTATGAGATGTGTCCTTTTCTGTGTGACTTATTTCACTTAGAATCGTCGTACCTAAATCCACTCATCATGCTTCTACTAGCCTTATGACATTGATTTCATGGCTGAGTGATATTCCATTGTACATAAGGACCACAACTTCTTTATCCATTTTTCTCTTTCCTGGGATATTGAAGGTGGAATGAAGTGGAGGTCCTTGTCAACAGAGCAGCCCTAAACTTTGGGGTGCTTGTGTCTTGCTGATTTTTCATTTTCCCAATTTATACCCCCATGAGTGGAAGTGCCCTATGCTCTCTAAGCTGTGCTTTTTAGATGTTTCAGGACACACCGTACACTTCTCCAGAGTGGCTGTTGGCAATTTACATCCCGCCCATCAGTGTAGCAAGGCTCCCATTTCTCCATGGCCTGTCCTGCATTTCTGGTTTTGAGACTTTTTTCAGCATGGCCCTTTTGACCGATGGGGAGCGAGTCTTCTTTGTAGCCCTGATTTGCCTTTCCAGGTTGCTTGGTTGGCCAAAAAGGGCGTATGCGTTTTTTCCTGAATATATTCAGGAAAAAACGCATACGCCCCTTTTGGCCAAGGGCATCATTGTCAACGTTTTCCCGCTTTTCATGTGCTTTAAAGGCGATTCGAATCTACCTCCTGAAATCTGTTTCCTGCAATTCTGCCTTGATTTCAAATCCTCTTCTTTGCCTTCCCTCAATATATTTGTGGACGAGAGTTATCATTTATAACTCTGCAGGTTTGTGAATTGCAGTGCCCTGAGGCTCCATTTTACAACTCGCTTTTTTGGGAGCTGGCCGCAAAAGCGCAGGATGGCTTCAGGCCCTGTTCTGGTTCCGGGGTCCGGGTGAGCCTGTGGTTAATTCTTCTTCCTGATGGGAAAATAGAGTGACCTGTGCCTGTCACAACACCAAGAGCTAGTCTCTCACTGGTTCCCCGTCTACCCGTTCAACCTCAGGACTAATTGCAACCTGTACGGAACAGGAGGTTAAAGGTGCTGATGCTCCAAGTAGGGAGATTGTTAGTAAAGCGGCTGGAATGGCGAACCCGGGCACAAGGAGAAGAGAAATGAGGTGCGTTTTAGAAACCTTTCCCCATCACATGATGTACCATCTTTTTGTTTTCTCATGCATGTTTTCGATGTAGGAATATGCCCTTGAACCTGGAGATTTGGGACCCATGCGATGGGTACCACACAGTATTACTTTAAAGGGTCTGCGTTTGCTCACCCAACCTCACCAAACCTCTCAGCCCCAAGAGTGTCCACCCTTATGTCTCATCCAGCTGTGGGTCTAGATATGGTCAATCCAGGTTGCATCACAGCCCCTGAATGCATTGTGTAAGAATTTCTCTCTCTTTCACTGTCTTTGTTTCATGGGTTTTTCGAAGTAATTTATTTTTATAATGGGGTTTAGCTGCTTTTCACTGCTGTGTTTATGCCGCTTTACACCCACTTGACACACTAACAGAGAGATATCAATACATAGGTTTTAAGATTATTACTAGTCAGATATATTCTTGTGCGGTGAATAGGGCGTGTTGAGTCCAGTTCTCTGAGCAAGGAGTAGGTCTTGTCTATTACATATTGGGTTTATGGAACGGTATCTGAGCTAATTTGAAACCCTTGTTTTATGTATCACCCCACCTCACCTTTCCCGTTAAGCAGCCATAGTGTGTTTTCTGCATGTGTGACTCTGTTCTGTTTTGTAATTCAGTTCAAGTGTAACGGTTTTTACATTCCCTCTATAAGTGATACCTTATGAGAAGTGTCCTTTTCTGTGTGACTTATTTCACTTAGAATCGTCGTACCTAAATCCACTCATCATGCTGCTACTAGCCTTATGACATTGATTTCATGGCTGAGTGATATTCCATTGTACATAAGGACCACAACTTCTTTATCCATTTTTCTCTTTCCTGGGATATTGAAGGTGGAATGAAGTGGAGGTCCTTGTCAACAGAGCAGCCCTAAACTTTGGGGTGCTTGTGTCTTGCTGATTTTTCATTTTCCCAATTTATACCCCCATGAGTGGAAGTGCCCTATGCTCTCTAAGCTGTGTTTTTTAGATGTTTCAGGACACACCGTACACTTCTCCAGAGTGGCTGTTGGCAATTTACATCCCGCCCATCAGTGTAGCAAGGCTCCCATTTCTCCATGGCCTGTCCTGCATTTCTGGTTTTGAGACTTTTTTCAGCATGGCCCTTTTGACCGATGGGGAGCGAGTCTTCTTTGTAGCCCTGATTTGCCATTCCAGGTTGCTTGGTTGGCCAAAAAGGGCGTATGCGTTTTTTCCTGAATATATTCAGGAAAAAACGCATACGCCCTTTTTGGCCAAGGGCATCATTGTCAACGTTTTGCCGCTTTTCATGTGCTTTAAAGGCGATTCGAATCTACCTCCTGAAATCTGTTTCCTGCAATTCTGCCTTGATTTCAAATCCTCTTCTTTGCCTTCTCTCAATATTTTTGTGGACGAGAGTTGTCATTTATAACTCTGCAGGTTTGTGAATTGCAGTGCCCTGAAGCTCCATTTTACAACTCGCTTTTTTGGGAGCTGGCCGCAAAAGCGCAGGATGGCTTCAGGCCCTGTTCTGGTTCCGGGGTCATGGTGAGCCTGTGGTTAATTCTTCTTCCTGATGGGAAAATAGGGTGACCTGTGCCTGTCCCAACACCAAGAGCTAGTCTCTCACTGGTTCCCCATCTACCCGTTCATCCTCAGGACAAATTGCAACCTGTACGGAACAGGAGGTTAAAGGTGCTGATGCTCCAAGTAGGGAGATTGTTAGTAAAGCAGCTGGAATGGCGAACCCGGGCACAAGGAGAAGAGAAATGAGGTGAGTTTTAGAAACCTTTCCCCATCACATGGTGTACCAACTTTTTGTTTTCTCATGGATGGTTTCGATGTAGGAATATGGCCTTGAACCTGAAGATTTGGGACCCATGCGAAGGGTACCACGCAGTATTACTTTAAAGGGTCTGCGTTTGCTCACCCAACCTCACCAAACCTCTCAGCCCCAAGAGTGTCCACCCTTATGTCTCATCCAGCTGTGGGTCTAGATATGGTCAATCCAGGTTGCATCACAGCCCCTGGACGCATTGTGTAAGAATTTCTCTCTCTTTCACTGTCTTTGTTTCATGGGTTTTTCGAAGTAATTTATTTTTATAATGGGGTTTAGCTGCTTTTCACTGCTGTGTTTATGCTGCTTTACACCCACTTGACACACTAACAGAGAGATATCAATACATAGGTTTTAAGATTATTACTAGTCAGATATATTCTTGTGCGGTGAATAGGGCGTGTTGAGTCCAGTTCTCTGAGCAAGGAGTAGGTCTTGTCTATTACATATTGGGTTTATGGAACGGTATCTGAGATAATTTGAAACCCTTGTTTTATGTATCACCCCACCTCACCTTTCCCGTTAAGCAGCCATAGTGTGTTTTCTGCATGTGTGACTCTGTTCTGTTTTGTAATTCAGTTCAAGTGTAACGGTTTTTACATTCCCTCTATAAGTGATACCTTATGAGATGTGTCCTTTTCTGTGTGACTTATTTCACTTAGAATCGTCGTACCTAAATCCACTCATCATGCTTCTATTAGCCTTATGACATTGATTTCATGGCTGAGTGATATTCCATTGTACATAAGGACCACAACTTCTTTATCCATTTTTCTCTTTCCTGGGATATTGAAGGTGGAATGAAGTGGAGGTCCTTGTCAACAGAGCAGCCCTAAACTTTGGGGTGCTTGTGTCTTGCTGATTTTTCATTTTCCCAATTTATACCCCCATGAGTGGAAGTGCCCTATGCTCTCTAAGCTGTGTTTTTTAGATGTTTCAGGACACACCGTACACTTCTCCAGAGTGGCTGTTGGCAATTTACATCCCGCCCATCAGTGTAGCAAGGCTCCCATTTCTCCATGGCCTGTCCTGCATTTCTGGTTTTGAGACTTTTTTCAGCATGGCCCTTTTGACCGATGGGGAGCGAGTCTTCTTTGTAGCCCTGATTTGCCTTTCCAGGTTGCTTGGTTGGCCAAAAAGGGCGTATGCGTTTTTTCCTGAATATATTCAGGAAAAAACGCATACGCCCTTTTTGGCCAAGGGCATCATTGTCAACGTTTTGCCGCTTTTCATGTGCTTTAAAGGCGATTCGAATCTACCTCCTGAAATCTGTTTCCTGCAATTCTGCCTTGATTTCAAATCCTCTTCTTTGCCTTCCCTCAATATATTTGTGGACGAGAGTTATCATTTATAACTCTGCAGGTTTGTGAATTAGAGTGCCCTGAAGCTCCATTTTACAACTCGCTTTTTTGGGAGCTGGCCGCAAAAGCGCAGGATGGCTTCAGGCCCTGTTCTGGTTCCGGGGTCCGGGTGAGCCTGTGGTTAATTCTTCTTCCTGATGGGAAAATAGAGTAACCTGTGCCTGTCACAACACCAAGAGCTAGTCTCTCACTGGTTCCCCGTCTACCCGTTCAACCTCAGGACTAATTGCAACCTGTACGGAACAGGAGGTTAAAGGTGCTGATGCTCCAAGTAGGGAGATTGTTAGTAAAGCGGCTGGAATGGCGAACCCGGGCACAAGGAGAAGAGAAATGAGGTGCGTTTTAGAAACCTTTCCCCATCACATGATGTACCATCTTTTTGTTTTCTCATGCATGTTTTCGATGTAGGAATATGCCCTTTAACCTGGAGATTTGGGACCCATGGGACGGGTACTACGCAGTATTACTTTAAAGGGTCTGCGTTTGCTCACCCAACCTCACCAAACCTCTCAGCCCCAAGAGTGTCCACCCTTATGTCTCATCCAGCTGTGGGTCTAGATATGGTCAATCCAGGTTGCATCACAGCCCCTGAACGCATTGTGTAAGAATTTCTCTCTCTTTCACTGTCTTTGTTTCATGGGTTTTTTGAAGTAATTTATTTTTATAATGGGGTTTAGCTCTTTTTCACTGCTGTGTTTATGCCGCTTTACACCCACTTGACACACTAACAGAGAGATAGCAATACATAGGTTTTAAGATTATTACTAGTCAGATATATTCTTGTGCGGTGAATAGGGCGTGTTGAGTCCAGTTCTCTGAGCAAGGAGTAGGTCTTGTCTATTACATATTGGGTTTATGGAACGGTATCTGAGCTAATTTGAAACCCTTGTTTTATGTATCACCCCACCTCACCTTTCCCGTTAAGCAGCCATTGTGTGTTTTCTGCATGTGTGACTCTGTTCTGTTTTGTAATTCAGTTCAAGTGTAACGGTTTTTACATTCCCTCTATAAGTGATACCTTATGAGAAGTGTCCTTTTCTGTGTGACTTATTTCACTTAGAATCGTCGTACCTAAATCCACTCATCATGCTGCTACTAGCCTTATGACATTGATTTCATGGCTGAGTGATATTCCATTGTACATAAGGACCACAACTTCTTTATCCATTTTTCTCTTTCCTGGGATATTGAAGGTGGAATGAAGTGGAGGTCCTTGTCAACAGAGCAGCCCTAAACTTTGGGGTGCTTGTGTCTTGCTGATTTTTCATTTTCCCAATTTATACCCCCATGAGTGGAAGTGCCCTATGCTCTCTAAGCTGTGTTTTTTAGATGTTTCAGGAAACACCGTACACTTCTCCAGAGTGGCTGTTGGCAATTTACATCCCGCCCATCAGTGTAGCAAGGCTCCCATTTCTCCATGGCCTGTCCTGCATTTCTGGTTTTGACAGGTTTTTCAGCATGGCCCTTTTGACCGAAGGGTAGCGAGTCTTCTTTGTAGCGCTGATTTGCCTTTCCAGGTTGCTTGGTTGGCCAAAAAGGGCGTATGCGTTTTTTCCTGAATATATTCAGGAAAAAACGCATACGCCCTTTTTGGCCAAGGGCATCATTGTCAACGTTTTGCCGCTTTTCATGTGCTTTAAAGGCGATTCGACTCTACCTCCTGAAATCTGTTTCCTGCAATTCTGCCTTGATTTCAAATCCTCTTCTTTGCCTTCCCTCAATATATTTGTGGACGAGAGTTATCATTTATAACTCTGCAGGTTTGTGAATTGCAGTGCCCTGAACCTCCATTTTACAACTCGCTGTTTTGGGAGCTGGCCGTAAAAGCGCATGATGGATTCCCGCCCTGTTCTTGTTCCGGGGGGCAGGCTGAGCCTGTGGTTAATTCTTATTCCTGATGGGAAAATAGAGTGACCTGTGCATGTGTCCACACCAAGAGCTAGTCTCTCATTGGTTCCCCGTCTTCCCGTTCATCCTCAGGACAAATTGCAACCTGTACGGAACAGGAGGTTAAAGGTGCTGATGCTCCAAGTAGGGAGATTGCTAGTAAAGCAGCTGGAATGGCGAACCCGGGCACAAGGAGATGAGAAATGAGGTTCGTTTTAGAAACCTTTCCCCATCACACGGTGTACCATCTTCTGGGTTTCTCATGCATGTTTTCGATGTAGGAAGATGCCCTTGAACCTGGAGATTTGGATCCCATGGGACGGGTACTACGCAGTATTACTTTAAAGGGTCTGCGTTTGCTCACCCAACCTCACCAAACCTCTCAGCCCCAAGAGTGTCCACCCTTATGTCTCATCCAGCTGTGGGTCTAGATATGGTCCATCTAGGTTGCATCACAGCCCTTGAATGCATTGTGTAAGAATTTCTCTCTCTTTCACTGTGTTTGTTTCATGGGTTTTTCAAAATAATTTATTTTTATAATGGGGTTTAGCTGCTTTTCACTGCTGTGTTTATGCCGCTTTACACCCACTTGACACACTAACAGAGAGATATCAATACATAGGTTTTAAGATTATTCCTAGTCAGATATATTCTCGTGCGGTGAATAGGGCGTGTTGAGTCCAGTTCTCTGAGCAAGGAGTAGGTCTTGTCTATTACATATTGGGTTTAGGGAACGGTATCTGAGCTAATTTGAAACCCTTGTTTTATGTATCACCCCACCTCACCTTTCCCGTTAAGCAGCCATAGTGTGTTTTCTGCATGTGTGACTCTGTTCTGTTTTGTAATTCAGTTCAAGTGTAACGGTTTTTACATTCCCTCTATAAGTGATACCTTATGAGAAGTGTCCTTTTCTGTGTGACTTATTTCACTTAGAATCGTCGTACCTAAATCCACTCATCATGCTGCTACTAGCCTTATGACATTGATTTCATGGCTGAGTGATATTCCATTGTACATAAGGACCACAACTTCTTTATCCATTTTTCTCTTTCCTGGGATATTTAAGGTGGAAGGAAGTGGAGGTCCTTGTCAACAGAGCAGCCCTAAACTTTGGGGTGCTTGTGTCTTGCTGATTTTTCATTTTCCCAATTTATACCCCCATGAGTGGAAGTGCCCTATGCTGTCTAAACTGTGTTTTTTAGATGTTTCAGGACTCACCGTACACTTCTCCAGAGTGGCTGTTGGCAATTTACATCCCGCCCATCAGTGTAGCAAGGCTCCCATTTCTCCATGGCCTGTCCTGCATTTCTGGTTTTGACACGTTTTTCAGCATGGCCCTTTTGACCGATGGGTAGCGAGTCTTCTTTGTAGCCCTGATTTGCCTTTCCAGGTTGCTTGGTTGGCCAAAAAGGGCGTATGCGTTTTTTCCTGAATATATTCAGGAAAAAACGCATACGCCCTTTTTGGCCAAGGGCATCATTGTCAACGTTTTGCCGCTTTTCATGTGCTTTAAAGGCGATTCGAATCTACCTCCTGAAATCTGTTTCCTGCAATTCTGCCTTGATTTCAAATCCTCTGCTTTGCCTTCCCTCAATATATTTGTGGACGAGAGTTATCATTTATAACTCTGTAGGTTTGTGAATTGCAGTGCCCTGAAGCTCCATTTTACAACTCGCTTTTTTGGGAGCTGGCCGCAAAAGCGCAGGATGGATTCACGCCCTGTTCTTGTTCCGGGGGGCAGGCTGAGCCTGTGGTTAATTCTTCTTCCTGATGGGAAAATAGAGTGACCTGTGCCTGTGTCCACACCAAGAGCTAGTCTCTCCTTGGTTCCCCGTCTTCCCGTTTATCCTCAGGACAAATTGCAACCTGTATGGAACAGGAGGTTAAAGGTGCTGATGCTCCAAGTAGGGAGCTTGCTAGTAAAGCGGCTGGAATGGCGAACCCGGGCACAAGGAGATGAGAAATGAGCTGCGTTTTAGAAACCTTTCCCCATCACACGGTGTACCATCTTCTGGGTTTCTCATGCATGTTTTTGATGTAGGAAGGTGCCCTTGAACCTGGAGATTTGGGACCCATGCGATGGGTACCACGCAGTATTACTTTAAAGGGTCTGCGTTTGCTCACCCAACCTCACCAAACCTCTCAGCCCCAAGAGTGTCCACCTTATGTCTCATCCAGCTGTGCGTCTAGATATGGTCAATCCAGGTTGCATCACAGCCCCTGAACGCATTGTGTAAGAATTTCTCTCTCTTTCACTGTCTTTGTTTCATGGGTGTTTCAAAGTAATTTATTTTTATAATGGGGTTTAGCTGCTTTTCACTGCTGTGTTTATGCCGCTTTACACCCACTTGACACACTAACAGAGAGATATCAATACATAGGTTTTACGATTATTATTAGTCAGATATATTCTTGTGTGGTGAATAGGGCGTGTTGAGTCCAGTTCCCTGAGCAAGGAGTAGGTCTTGTCTATTACATATTGGGATTATGGAACGGTATCTGAGCTAATTTGATACCCTTGTTTTATGTATCACCCCACCTCACCTTTCCCGTTAAGCAGCCATAGTGTGTTTTCTGCATGTGTGACTCTGTTCTGTTTTGTAATTCAGTTCAAGTGTAACCGTTTTTACATTCCCTCTATCAGTGATACCTTATGAGAAGTGTCCTTTTCTGTGTGACTTATTTCACTTAGAATCGTCGTACCTAAATCCACTCATCATGCTGCTACTAACCTTACGACATTGATTTCCTGGCTGAGTGATATTCCATTGTACATAAGGACCACAACTTCTTTATCCATTTTTCTCTTTCCTGGGATATTTAAGGTGGAATGAAGTGGAGGTCCTGGTCAACAGAGCAGCCCTAAACTTTGGGGTGCTTGTGTCTTGCTGATTTTTAATTTTCCCAATTTATACCCCCATGAGTGGAAGTGCCCTATGCTCTCTAAGCTGTGTTTTTCAGATGTTTCAGGACTCACCGGACACTTCTCCAGAGTGGCTCTTGGCAATTTACATCCCGCCCATCAGTGTAGCAAGGCTCCCATTTCTCCATGGCCTGTCCCGCATTTCTGGTTTTGACACTTTTTTCAGCATGGCCCTTTTGACCGATGGGTAGCGAGTCTTCTTTGTAGCGCTGATTTGCCTTTCCAGGTTGCTTGGTTGGCCAAAAAGGGCGTATGCGTTTTTTCCTGAATATATTCAGGAAAAAACGCATACGCCCTTTTTGGCCAAGGGCATTATTGTCAACGTTTTGCCGCTTTTCATGTGCTTTAAAGGCGATTCGAATCTACCTCCTGAAATCTGTTTCCTGCAATTCTGCCTTGATTTCAAATCCTCTTCTTTGCCTTCCCTCAATATATTTGTGGACGAGAGTTATCATTTATAACTCTGCAGGTTTGTGAATTGCATTGCCCTGAAGCTCCATTTTAAAACTTTCTTTTTTGGGAGCTGGCCGCAAAAGTGCAGGATGGCTTCAGGCCCTGTTCTGGTTCCGGGGGGCAGGCTGAGCCTGTGGTTAATTCTTCTTCCTGATTGTAAAATAGAGTGTCCTGTGCCTGTCCCAAAACCAAGAGCTAGGCTCTCATTGGTTCCCCGTCTTCCCGTTCATCCTCAGGACAAATTGCAACCTGTACGGAACAGGAGGTTAAAGGTGCTGATGCTCCAAATAGGGAGATTTCTAGTAAAGCATCTGGAATTGTGAACCCAGGCACAAGGAGATGAGAAATGAGGTGCGTTTTAGAAACCTTTCCCCATCACACGGTGTACCATCTTCTGGGTTTCTCATGCATGTTTTCGATGTAGGAAGATGCCCTTGAACCTGGAGATTTGGGACCCATGGGACGGGTAACACGCAGTATTACTTTAAAGGGTCTGCGTTTCCTCACCCTACCTCACCAAACCTCTCAGCCCCAAGAGTGTCCACCCTTATGTCTCATCCACCTGTGCGTCTAGATATGGTCAATCCAGGTTGCATCACAGCCCCTGAACGCATTGTGTAAGAATTTCTCTCTCTTTCACTGTGTTTGTTTCATGGATTTTTCAAAGTAATTTATTTTTATAATGGGGTTTTGCTGCTTTTCACTGCTGTGTTTATGCCGCTTTACACCCACTTGACACACTAACAGAGAGATATCAATACATAGGTTTTAAGCTTATTACTAGTCAGATAGATTCTTGTGCGGTGAATAGGGCGTGTTGAGTCCAGTTCTCTGAGCAAGGAGTAGGTCTTGTCTATTACATATTGGGTTTATGGAACGGTATCTGAGCTAATTTGAAACCCTTGTTTTATGCATCACCCCACCTCACCTTTCCCGTTAAGCAGCCATAGTGTGTTTTCTGCATGTGTGACTCTGTTCTGTTTTGTAATTCAGTTCAAGTGTAACGGTTTTTACATTCCCTCTATCAGTGATACCTTATGAGAAGTGTCCTTTTCTGTGTGACTTATTTCACTTAGAATCGTCGTACCTAAATCCACTCATCATGCTGCTACTAGCCTTATGACATTGATTTCATGGCTGAGTGATATTCCATTGTACATAAGGACCACAACTTCTTTATCCATTTTTCTCTTTCCTGGGATATTTAAGGTGGAATGAAATGGAGGTCCTTGTCAACAGAGCAGCCCTAAACATTGGGGTGCTTGTGTATTGCTGATTTTTCATTTTCCCAATTTATACCCCTATGAGTGGAAGTGCCCTATGCACTCTAATCTGTGTTTTGTAGGTGTTTCAGGACACACCGTAGACTTCTCCAGAGGGGCTGTTGCCAATTTACATCCTGCCCATCAGTGTAGCAAGGCTCCCATTTCTCCATGGCCTGTCCTGCCTTTCTGGTTTTGACACTTTTTTCAGCATGGCCCTTTTGATCGATGGGTAGCGAGTCTTCTTTGTAGCGCTGATTTGCCTTTCCAGGTTGCTTGGTTGGCCAAAAAGGGCGTATGCGTTTTTTCCTGAATATATTCAGGAGAAAACGCATATGCCCTTTTTGGCCAAGGGCATAATTGTCAAAGTTTTGCCGCTTTTCATGTGCTTTAAAGGCGATTCTAATCTACCTCCTGAAATCTGTTTCCTGCAATTCTGCCTTGATTTCAAATCCTCTTCTTTGCCTTCCCTCAATATATTTGTGGACGAGAGTTATCATTTATAACTCTGCAGGTTTGTGAATTGCAGTGCCCTGAAGCTCCATTTTACAACTCGCTTTTTTGAGCACTGGCCGCAAAAGCGCAGGATGGCTTCAGGCCCTGTTCTGGTTCCGGGGGGCAGGCTGAGCCTGTGGTTAATTCTTCTTTCTGATTGTAAAATAGAGTGACCTGTGCCTGTCCCAAAACCAAGAGCTAGTCTCTCATTGGTTCCCCGTCTTTCCATTCATCCTCAGGACAAATTGCAACCTGTACGGAACAGGAGGTTAAAGGTGCTGATGCTCCAAGCAGGGAGATTGCACGTAAAGCATGTGGAATGGCGAACCCAGGCACAAGGAGATGAGAAATGAGGTTCGTTTTAGAAACCTTTCCCCATCACACGGTGTACCATCTTCTGGGTTTCTCATGCATGTTTTCGATGTAGGAAGATGCCCTTGAACCTGGAGATTTGGATCCCATGGGACGGGTACTACGCAGTATTACTTTAAAGGGTCTGCGTTTGCTCACCCAACCTCACCAAACCTCTCAGCCCCAAGAGTGTCCACCCTTATGTCTCATCCAGCTGTGGGTCTAGATATGGTCCATCTAGGTTGCATCACAGCCCTTGAATGCATTGTGTAAGAATTTCTCTCTCTTTCACTGTGTTTGTTTCATGGGTTTTTCAAAATAATTTATTTTTATAATGGGGTTTAGCTGCTTTTCACTGCTGTGTTTATGCCGCTTTACACCCACTTGACACACTAACAGAGAGATATCAATACATAGGTTTTAAGATTATTCCTAGTCAGATATATTCTCGTGCGGTGAATAGGGCGTGTTGAGTCCAGTTCTCTGAGCAAGGAGTAGGTCTTGTCTATTACATATTGGGTTTAGGGAACGGTATCTGAGCTAATTTGAAACCCTTGTTTTATGTATCACCCCACCTCACCTTTCCCGTTAAGCAGCCATAGTGTGTTTTCTGCATGTGTGACTCTGTTCTGTTTTGTAATTCAGTTCAAGTGTAACGGTTTTTACATTCCCTCTATAAGTGATACCTTATGAGAAGTGTCCTTTTCTGTGTGACTTATTTCACTTAGAATCGTCGTACCTAAATCCACTCATCATGCTGCTACTAGCCTTATGACATTGATTTCATGGCTGAGTGATATTCCATTGTACATAAGGACCACAACTTCTTTATCCATTTTTCTCTTTCCTGGGATATTTAAGGTGGAAGGAAGTGGAGGTCCTTGTCAACAGAGCAGCCCTAAACTTTGGGGTGCTTGTGTCTTGCTGATTTTTCATTTTCCCAATTTATACCCCCATGAGTGGAAGTGCCCTATGCTGTCTAAACTGTGTTTTTTAGATGTTTCAGGACTCACCGTACACTTCTCCAGAGTGGCTGTTGGCAATTTACATCCCGCCCATCAGTGTAGCAAGGCTCCCATTTCTCCATGGCCTGTCCTGCATTTCTGGTTTTGACACGTTTTTCAGCATGGCCCTTTTGACCGATGGGTAGCGAGTCTTCTTTGTAGCCCTGATTTGCCTTTCCAGGTTGCTTGGTTGGCCAAAAAGGGCGTATGCGTTTTTTCCTGAATATATTCAGGAAAAAACGCATACGCCCTTTTTGGCCAAGGGCATCATTGTCAACGTTTTGCCGCTTTTCATGTGCTTTAAAGGCGATTCGAATCTACCTCCTGAAATCTGTTTCCTGCAATTCTGCCTTGATTTCAAATCCTCTGCTTTGCCTTCCCTCAATATATTTGTGGACGAGAGTTATCATTTATAACTCTGTAGGTTTGTGAATTGCAGTGCCCTGAAGCTCCATTTTACAACTCGCTTTTTTGGGAGCTGGCCGCAAAAGCGCAGGATGGATTCACGCCCTGTTCTTGTTCCGGGGGGCAGGCTGAGCCTGTGGTTAATTCTTCTTCCTGATGGGAAAATAGAGTAACCTGTGCCTGTGTCCACACCAAGAGCTAGTCTCTCATTGGTTCCCCGTCTTCCCGTTCATCCTCAGGACAAATTGCAACCTGTACAGAACAGGAGGTTAAAGGTGCTGATGCTCCAAGTAGGGAGATTGCTAGTAAAGTGCCTGGAATGGGGAACCCGGGCACAAGGAGATGAGAAATGAGGTGCGTTTCAGAAACCTTTCCCCATCACACGGTGTACCATCTTCTGGGTTTCTCATGCATGTTTTCGATGTAGGAAGATGCCCTTGAACCTGGAGATTTGGGACCCATTGGACGGGTACCACGCAGTATTAATTTAAAGGGTCTGCGTTTGCTCACCCAACCTCACCAAACCTCTCAGCCCCAAGAGTGTCCACCCTTATGTCTCATCCAGCTGTGGGTCTAGATATGGTCAATCCAGGTTGCATCACAGCCCCTGAACGCATTGTGTAAGAATTTCTCTCTCTTTCACTGTCTTTGTTTCATGGGTTTGTAAAAGTAATTTATTTTTATAATGGGGTTTAGCTGCTTTTCACTGCTGTGTTTATGCCGCTTTACACCCACTTGACACACTAATAGAGAGTTATCAATACATAGGTTTTAAGATTATTACTAGTCAGATATATTCTTGTGCGTTGAATAGGGCGTGTTGAGTCCAGTTCTCTGAGCAAGGAGTAGGTCTTGTCTATTACATATTGGGTTTATGGAACGGTATCTGAGCTAATTTGAAACCCTTGTTTTATGTATCACCCCACCTCACCTTTCCCGTTAAGCAGCCATAGTGTGTTTACTGCATGTGTGACTCTGTTCTGTTTTGTAATTCAGTTCAAGTGTAACGGTTTTTACATTCCCTCTATAAGTGATACCTTATGAGAAGTGTCCTTTTCTGTGTGACTTATTTCACTTAGAATCGTCGTACCTAAATCCACTCATCATGCTGCTACTAGCCTTATGACATTGATTTCATGGCTGAGTGATATTCCATTGTACATAAGGACCACAACTTCTTTATCCATTTTTCTCTTTCCTGGGATATTTAAGGTGGAATGAAGTGGAGGTCCTTGTCAACAGAGCAGCCCTAAACTTTGGGGTGCTTGTGTCTTGCTGATTTTTCATTTTCCCAATTTATACCCCCATGAGTGGAAGTGCCCTATGCTCTCTAAGCTGTGTTTTTTAGATGTTTCAGGACTCACGGTACACTCCTCCAGAGTGGCTGTTGGCAATTTACATCCCGCCCATCAGTGTAGCAAGGCTCCCATTTCTCCATGGCCTGTTATGCATTTCTGGTTTTGACACGTTTTTCAGCATGGCCCTTTTGACCGATGGGAAGCGAGACTTCTTTGTAGCGCTGATTTGCTTTTCCAGGTTGCTTGGTTGGCCAAAAAGGGCGTATGCGTTTTTTCCTGAATATATTCAGGAAAAAACGCATACGCCCTTTTTGGCCAAGGGCATCATTGTCAACGTTTTGCCGCTTTTCATGTGCTTTAAAGGCGATTCGACTCTACCTCCTGAAATCTGTTTCCTGCAATTCTGCCTTGATTTCAAATCCTCTTCTTTGCCTTCCCTCAATATATTTGTGGACGAGAGTTATCATTTATAACTCTGCAGGTTTGTGAATTGCAGTGCCCTGAACCTCCATTTTACAACTCGCTGTTTTGGGAGCTGGCCGTAAAAGCGCATGATGGATTCCCGCCCTGTTCTTGTTCCGGGGGGCAGGCTGAGCCTGTGGTTAATTCTTATTCCTGATGGGAAAATAGAGTGACCTGTGCATGTGTCCACACCAAGAGCTAGTCTCTCATTGGTTCCCCGTCTTCCCGTTCATCCTCAGGACAAATTGCAACCTGTACGGAACAGGAGGTTAAAGGTGCTGATGCTCCAAGTAGGGAGATTGCTAGTAAAGCAGCTGGAATGGCGAACCCGGGCACAAGGAGATGAGAAATGAGGTTCGTTTTAGAAACCTTTCCCCATCACACGGTGTACCATCTTCTGGGTTTCTCATGCATGTTTTCGATGTAGGAAGATGCCCTTGAACCTGGAGATTTGGATCCCATGGGACGGGTACTACGCAGTATTACTTTAAAGGGTCTGCGTTTGCTCACCCAACCTCACCAAACCTCTCAGCCCCAAGAGTGTCCACCCTTATGTCTCATCCAGCTGTGGGTCTAGATATGGTCCATCTAGGTTGCATCACAGCCCTTGAATGCATTGTGTAAGAATTTCTCTCTCTTTCACTGTGTTTGTTTCATGGGTTTTTCAAAATAATTTATTTTTATAATGGGGTTTAGCTGCTTTTCACTGCTGTGTTTATGCCGCTTTACACCCACTTGACACACTAACAGAGAGATATCAATACATAGGTTTTAAGATTATTCCTAGTCAGATATATTCTCGTGCGGTGAATAGGGCGTGTTGAGTCCAGTTCTCTGAGCAAGGAGTAGGTCTTGTCTATTACATATTGGGTTTAGGGAACGGTATCTGAGCTAATTTGAAACCCTTGTTTTATGTATCACCCCACCTCACCTTTCCCGTTAAGCAGCCATAGTGTGTTTTCTGCATGTGTGACTCTGTTCTGTTTTGTAATTCAGTTCAAGTGTAACGGTTTTTACATTCCCTCTATAAGTGATACCTTATGAGAAGTGTCCTTTTCTGTGTGACTTATTTCACTTAGAATCGTCGTACCTAAATCCACTCATCATGCTGCTACTAGCCTTATGACATTGATTTCATGGCTGAGTGATATTCCATTGTACATAAGGACCACAACTTCTTTATCCATTTTTCTCTTTCCTGGGATATTTAAGGTGGAAGGAAGTGGAGGTCCTTGTCAACAGAGCAGCCCTAAACTTTGGGGTGCTTGTGTCTTGCTGATTTTTCATTTTCCCAATTTATACCCCCATGAGTGGAAGTGCCCTATGCTGTCTAAACTGTGTTTTTTAGATGTTTCAGGACTCACCGTACACTTCTCCAGAGTGGCTGTTGGCAATTTACATCCCGCCCATCAGTGTAGCAAGGCTCCCATTTCTCCATGGCCTGTCCTGCATTTCTGGTTTTGACACGTTTTTCAGCATGGCCCTTTTGACCGATGGGTAGCGAGTCTTCTTTGTAGCCCTGATTTGCCTTTCCAGGTTGCTTGGTTGGCCAAAAAGGGCGTATGCGTTTTTTCCTGAATATATTCAGGAAAAAACGCATACGCCCTTTTTGGCCAAGGGCATCATTGTCAACGTTTTGCCGCTTTTCATGTGCTTTAAAGGCGATTCGAATCTACCTCCTGAAATCTGTTTCCTGCAATTCTGCCTTGATTTCAAATCCTCTGCTTTGCCTTCCCTCAATATATTTGTGGACGAGAGTTATCATTTATAACTCTGTAGGTTTGTGAATTGCAGTGCCCTGAAGCTCCATTTTACAACTCGCTTTTTTGGGAGCTGGCCGCAAAAGCGCAGGATGGATTCACGCCCTGTTCTTGTTCCGGGGGGCAGGCTGAGCCTGTGGTTAATTCTTCTTCCTGATGGGAAAATAGAGTGACCTGTGCCTGTGTCCACACCAAGAGCTAGTCTCTCCTTGGTTCCCCGTCTTCCCGTTTATCCTCAGGACAAATTGCAACCTGTATGGAACAGGAGGTTAAAGGTGCTGATGCTCCAAGTAGGGAGCTTGCTAGTAAAGCGGCTGGAATGGCGAACCCGGGCACAAGGAGATGAGAAATGAGCTGCGTTTTAGAAACCTTTCCCCATCACACGGTGTACCATCTTCTGGGTTTCTCATGCATGTTTTTGATGTAGGAAGGTGCCCTTGAACCTGGAGATTTGGGACCCATGCGATGGGTACCACGCAGTATTACTTTAAAGGGTCTGCGTTTGCTCACCCAACCTCACCAAACCTCTCAGCCCCAAGAGTGTCCACCTTATGTCTCATCCAGCTGTGCGTCTAGATATGGTCAATCCAGGTTGCATCACAGCCCCTGAACGCATTGTGTAAGAATTTCTCTCTCTTTCACTGTCTTTGTTTCATGGGTGTTTCAAAGTAATTTATTTTTATAATGGGGTTTAGCTGCTTTTCACTGCTGTGTTTATGCCGCTTTACACCCACTTGACACACTAACAGAGAGATATCAATACATAGGTTTTACGATTATTATTAGTCAGATATATTCTTGTGTGGTGAATAGGGCGTGTTGAGTCCAGTTCCCTGAGCAAGGAGTAGGTCTTGTCTATTACATATTGGGATTATGGAACGGTATCTGAGCTAATTTGATACCCTTGTTTTATGTATCACCCCACCTCACCTTTCCCGTTAAGCAGCCATAGTGTGTTTTCTGCATGTGTGACTCTGTTCTGTTTTGTAATTCAGTTCAAGTGTAACCGTTTTTACATTCCCTCTATCAGTGATACCTTATGAGAAGTGTCCTTTTCTGTGTGACTTATTTCACTTAGAATCGTCGTACCTAAATCCACTCATCATGCTGCTACTAACCTTACGACATTGATTTCCTGGCTGAGTGATATTCCATTGTACATAAGGACCACAACTTCTTTATCCATTTTTCTCTTTCCTGGGATATTTAAGGTGGAATGAAGTGGAGGTCCTGGTCAACAGAGCAGCCCTAAACTTTGGGGTGCTTGTGTCTTGCTGATTTTTAATTTTCCCAATTTATACCCCCATGAGTGGAAGTGCCCTATGCTCTCTAAGCTGTGTTTTTCAGATGTTTCAGGACTCACCGGACACTTCTCCAGAGTGGCTCTTGGCAATTTACATCCCGCCCATCAGTGTAGCAAGGCTCCCATTTCTCCATGGCCTGTCCCGCATTTCTGGTTTTGACACTTTTTTCAGCATGGCCCTTTTGACCGATGGGTAGCGAGTCTTCTTTGTAGCGCTGATTTGCCTTTCCAGGTTGCTTGGTTGGCCAAAAAGGGCGTATGCGTTTTTTCCTGAATATATTCAGGAAAAAACGCATACGCCCTTTTTGGCCAAGGGCATTATTGTCAACGTTTTGCCGCTTTTCATGTGCTTTAAAGGCGATTCGAATCTACCTCCTGAAATCTGTTTCCTGCAATTCTGCCTTGATTTCAAATCCTCTTCTTTGCCTTCCCTCAATATATTTGTGGACGAGAGTTATCATTTATAACTCTGCAGGTTTGTGAATTGCATTGCCCTGAAGCTCCATTTTAAAACTTTCTTTTTTGGGAGCTGGCCGCAAAAGTGCAGGATGGCTTCAGGCCCTGTTCTGGTTCCGGGGGGCAGGCTGAGCCTGTGGTTAATTCTTCTTCCTGATTGTAAAATAGAGTGTCCTGTGCCTGTCCCAAAACCAAGAGCTAGGCTCTCATTGGTTCCCCGTCTTCCCGTTCATCCTCAGGACAAATTGCAACCTGTACGGAACAGGAGGTTAAAGGTGCTGATGCTCCAAATAGGGAGATTTCTAGTAAAGCATCTGGAATTGTGAACCCAGGCACAAGGAGATGAGAAATGAGGTGCGTTTTAGAAACCTTTCCCCATCACACGGTGTACCATCTTCTGGGTTTCTCATGCATGTTTTCGATGTAGGAAGATGCCCTTGAACCTGGAGATTTGGGACCCATGGGACGGGTAACACGCAGTATTACTTTAAAGGGTCTGCGTTTCCTCACCCTACCTCACCAAACCTCTCAGCCCCAAGAGTGTCCACCCTTATGTCTCATCCACCTGTGCGTCTAGATATGGTCAATCCAGGTTGCATCACAGCCCCTGAACGCATTGTGTAAGAATTTCTCTCTCTTTCACTGTGTTTGTTTCATGGATTTTTCAAAGTAATTTATTTTTATAATGGGGTTTTGCTGCTTTTCACTGCTGTGTTTATGCCGCTTTACACCCACTTGACACACTAACAGAGAGATATCAATACATAGGTTTTAAGCTTATTACTAGTCAGATAGATTCTTGTGCGGTGAATAGGGCGTGTTGAGTCCAGTTCTCTGAGCAAGGAGTAGGTCTTGTCTATTACATATTGGGTTTATGGAACGGTATCTGAGCTAATTTGAAACCCTTGTTTTATGCATCACCCCACCTCACCTTTCCCGTTAAGCAGCCATAGTGTGTTTTCTGCATGTGTGACTCTGTTCTGTTTTGTAATTCAGTTCAAGTGTAACGGTTTTTACATTCCCTCTATCAGTGATACCTTATGAGAAGTGTCCTTTTCTGTGTGACTTATTTCACTTAGAATCGTCGTACCTAAATCCACTCATCATGCTGCTACTAGCCTTATGACATTGATTTCATGGCTGAGTGATATTCCATTGTACATAAGGACCACAACTTCTTTATCCATTTTTCTCTTTCCTGGGATATTTAAGGTGGAATGAAATGGAGGTCCTTGTCAACAGAGCAGCCCTAAACATTGGGGTGCTTGTGTATTGCTGATTTTTCATTTTCCCAATTTATACCCCTATGAGTGGAAGTGCCCTATGCACTCTAATCTGTGTTTTGTAGGTGTTTCAGGACACACCGTAGACTTCTCCAGAGGGGCTGTTGGCAATTTACATCCCGCCCATCAGTGTAGCAAGGCTCCCATTTCTCCATGGCCTGTCCTGCCTTTCTGGTTTTGACACTTTTTTCAGCATGGCCCTTTTGATCGATGGGTAGCGAGTCTTCTTTGTAGCGCTGATTTGCCTTTCCAGGTTGCTTGGTTGGCCAAAAAGGGCGTATGCGTTTTTTCCTGAATATATTCAGGAGAAAACGCATATGCCCTTTTTGGCCAAGGGCATAATTGTCAAAGTTTTGCCGCTTTTCATGTGCTTTAAAGGCGATTCTAATCTACCTCCTGAAATCTGTTTCCTGCAATTCTGCCTTGATTTCAAATCCTCTTCTTTGCCTTCCCTCAATATATTTGTGGACGAGAGTTATCATTTATAACTCTGCAGGTTTGTGAATTGCAGTGCCCTGAAGCTCCATTTTACAACTCGCTTTTTTGAGCACTGGCCGCAAAAGCGCAGGATGGCTTCAGGCCCTGTTCTGGTTCCGGGGGGCAGGCTGAGCCTGTGGTTAATTCTTCTTTCTGATTGTAAAATAGAGTGACCTGTGCCTGTCCCAAAACCAAGAGCTAGTCTCTCATTGGTTCCCCGTCTTTCCATTCATCCTCAGGACAAATTGCAACCTGTACGGAACAGGAGGTTAAAGGTGCTGATGCTCCAAGCAGGGAGATTGCACGTAAAGCATGTGGAATGGCGAACCCAGGCACAAGGAGATGAGAAATGAGGTTCGTTTTAGAAACCTTTCCCCATCACACGGTGTACCATCTTCTGGGTTTCTCATGCATGTTTTCGATGTAGGAAGATGCCCTTGAACCTGGAGATTTGGATCCCATGGGACGGGTACTACGCAGTATTACTTTAAAGGGTCTGCGTTTGCTCACCCAACCTCACCAAACCTCTCAGCCCCAAGAGTGTCCACCCTTATGTCTCATCCAGCTGTGGGTCTAGATATGGTCCATCTAGGTTGCATCACAGCCCTTGAATGCATTGTGTAAGAATTTCTCTCTCTTTCACTGTGTTTGTTTCATGGGTTTTTCAAAATAATTTATTTTTATAATGGGGTTTAGCTGCTTTTCACTGCTGTGTTTATGCCGCTTTACACCCACTTGACACACTAACAGAGAGATATCAATACATAGGTTTTAAGATTATTCCTAGTCAGATATATTCTCGTGCGGTGAATAGGGCGTGTTGAGTCCAGTTCTCTGAGCAAGGAGTAGGTCTTGTCTATTACATATTGGGTTTAGGGAACGGTATCTGAGCTAATTTGAAACCCTTGTTTTATGTATCACCCCACCTCACCTTTCCCGTTAAGCAGCCATAGTGTGTTTTCTGCATGTGTGACTCTGTTCTGTTTTGTAATTCAGTTCAAGTGTAACGGTTTTTACATTCCCTCTATAAGTGATACCTTATGAGAAGTGTCCTTTTCTGTGTGACTTATTTCACTTAGAATCGTCGTACCTAAATCCACTCATCATGCTGCTACTAGCCTTATGACATTGATTTCATGGCTGAGTGATATTCCATTGTACATAAGGACCACAACTTCTTTATCCATTTTTCTCTTTCCTGGGATATTTAAGGTGGAAGGAAGTGGAGGTCCTTGTCAACAGAGCAGCCCTAAACTTTGGGGTGCTTGTGTCTTGCTGATTTTTCATTTTCCCAATTTATACCCCCATGAGTGGAAGTGCCCTATGCTGTCTAAACTGTGTTTTTTAGATGTTTCAGGACTCACCGTACACTTCTCCAGAGTGGCTGTTGGCAATTTACATCCCGCCCATCAGTGTAGCAAGGCTCCCATTTCTCCATGGCCTGTCCTGCATTTCTGGTTTTGACACGTTTTTCAGCATGGCCCTTTTGACCGATGGGTAGCGAGTCTTCTTTGTAGCCCTGATTTGCCTTTCCAGGTTGCTTGGTTGGCCAAAAAGGGCGTATGCGTTTTTTCCTGAATATATTCAGGAAAAAACGCATACGCCCTTTTTGGCCAAGGGCATCATTGTCAACGTTTTGCCGCTTTTCATGTGCTTTAAAGGCGATTCGAATCTACCTCCTGAAATCTGTTTCCTGCAATTCTGCCTTGATTTCAAATCCTCTGCTTTGCCTTCCCTCAATATATTTGTGGACGAGAGTTATCATTTATAACTCTGTAGGTTTGTGAATTGCAGTGCCCTGAAGCTCCATTTTACAACTCGCTTTTTTGGGAGCTGGCCGCAAAAGCGCAGGATGGATTCACGCCCTGTTCTTGTTCCGGGGGGCAGGCTGAGCCTGTGGTTAATTCTTCTTCCTGATGGGAAAATAGAGTAACCTGTGCCTGTGTCCACACCAAGAGCTAGTCTCTCATTGGTTCCCCGTCTTCCCGTTCATCCTCAGGACAAATTGCAACCTGTACGGAACAGGAGGTTAAAGGTGCTGATGCTCCAAGTAGGGAGATTGCTAGTAAAGTGCCTGGAATGGGGAACCCGGGCACAAGGAGATGAGAAATGAGGTGCGTTTCAGAAACCTTTCCCCATCACACGGTGTACCATCTTCTGGGTTTCTCATGCATGTTTTCGATGTAGGAAGATGCCCTTGAACCTGGAGATTTGGGACCCATTGGACGGGTACCACGCAGTATTAATTTAAAGGGTCTGCGTTTGCTCACCCAACCTCACCAAACCTCTCAGCCCCAAGAGTGTCCACCCTTATGTCTCATCCAGCTGTGGGTCTAGATATGGTCAATCCAGGTTGCATCACAGCCCCTGAACGCATTGTGTAAGAATTTCTCTCTCTTTCACTGTCTTTGTTTCATGGGTTTGTAAAAGTAATTTATTTTTATAATGGGGTTTAGCTGCTTTTCACTGCTGTGTTTATGCCGCTTTACACCCACTTGACACACTAATAGAGAGTTATCAATACATAGGTTTTAAGATTATTACTAGTCAGATATATTCTTGTGCGTTGAATAGGGCGTGTTGAGTCCAGTTCTCTGAGCAAGGAGTAGGTCTTGTCTATTACATATTGGGTTTATGGAACGGTATCTGAGCTAATTTGAAACCCTTGTTTTATGTATCACCCCACCTCACCTTTCCCGTTAAGCAGCCATAGTGTGTTTACTGCATGTGTGACTCTGTTCTGTTTTGTAATTCAGTTCAAGTGTAACGGTTTTTACATTCCCTCTATAAGTGATACCTTATGAGAAGTGTCCTTTTCTGTGTGACTTATTTCACTTAGAATCGTCGTACCTAAATCCACTCATCATGCTGCTACTAGCCTTATGACATTGATTTCATGGCTGAGTGATATTCCATTGTACATAAGGACCACAACTTCTTTATCCATTTTTCTCTTTCCTGGGATATTTAAGGTGGAATGAAGTGGAGGTCCTTGTCAACAGAGCAGCCCTAAACTTTGGGGTGCTTGTGTCTTGCTGATTTTTCATTTTCCCAATTTATACCCCCATGAGTGGAAGTGCCCTATGCTCTCTAAGCTGTGTTTTTTAGATGTTTCAGGACTCACCGTACACTCCTCCAGAGTGGCTGTTGGCAATTTACATCCCGCCCATCAGTGTAGCAAGGCTCCCATTTCTCCATGGCCTGTCCTGCATTTCTGGTTTTGACACGTTTTTCAGCATGGCCCTTTTGACCGATGGGTAGCGAGTCTTCTTTGTAGCGCTGATTTGCCTTTCTAGATTGCTTGGTTGGCCAAAAAGTGCGTATGCGTTTTTTCCTGAATATATTCAGGAAAAAACGCATATGCCCTTTTTGGCCAAGGGCATCATTGTCAACGTTTTGCCGCTTTTCATGTGCTTTAAAGGCGATTCGAATCTACCTCCTGAAATCTGTTTCCTGCAATTCTGCCTTGATTTCAAATCCTCTTCTTTGCCTTCCCTCAATATATTTGTGGACGAGAGTTATCATTTATAACTCTGTAGGTTTGTGAATTGCAGTGCCCTTAACCTCCATTTTACAACTCGCTTTTTTGGGATCTGGCCGCAAAAGCGCATGATGGATTCACGCCCTGTTCTTGTTCCGGGGGGCAGGCTGAGCCTGTGGTTAATTCTTATTCCTGATGGGAAAATAGAGTGACCTGTGCCTGTGTCCACACCAAGAGCTAGTCTCTCATTGGTTCCCCATCTTCCCGTTCATCCTCAGGACAAATTGCAACCTGTACGGAACAGGAGGTTAAAGGTGCTGATGCTCCAAGTAGGGAGATTGCTAGTAAAGTGGCTGGAATGGGGAACCCGGGCACAAGGGGATGAGAAATGAGGTTCGTTTTAGAAACCTTTCCCCATCACATGGTGTACCATCTTCTGGGTTTCTCATGCATGTTTTCGATGCAGGAAGATGCCCTTGAACCTGGAGATTTGGGACCCATTGGACGGGTACCACGCAGTATTAATTTAAAGGGTCTGCGTTTGCTCACCCAACCTCACCAAACCTCTCAGCCCCAAGAGTGTCCACCCTTATGTCTCATCCAGCTGTGGGTCTAGATATGGTCAATCCAGGTTGCATCACAGCCCCTGAACGCATTGTGTAAGAATTTCGCTCTCTTTCACTGTCTTTGTTTCATGGGTTTTTCAAAGTAATTTATTTTTATAATGGGGTTTAGCTGCTTTTCACTGCTGTGTTTATGCCACTTTACACCCACTTGACACACTAATAGAGAGATATCAATACATAGGTTTTAAGATTATTACTAGTCATATATATTCTTGTGCGGTGAATAGGGAGTGTTGAGTCCAGTTCTCTGAGCAAGGAGTAGGTCTTGTCTATTACATATTGGGTTTATGGAACGGTATCTTAGCTAATTTGAAACCCTTGTTTTATGTATCACCCCACCTCACCTTTCCCGTTAAGCAGCCATAGTTTGTTTTCTGCATGTGTGACTCTGTTCTGTTTTGTAATTCAGTTCAAGTGTAACGGTTTTTACATTCCCTGTATAAGTGATACCTTATGAGAAGTGTCCTTTTCTGTGTGACTTATTTCACTTAGAATCGTTGTACCTAAATCCACTCATCATGCTGCTACTAGCCTTATGACATTGATTTCCTGGCTGAGTGATATTCCATTGTACATAAAGACCAAAACTTCTTTATCCATTTTTCTCTTTCCTGGGATATTTAAGGTGGAATGAAGTGGAGGTCCTGGTCAACAGAGCAGCCCTAAACTTTGGGGTGCTTGTGTCTTGCTGATTTTTCATTTTCCCAATTTATACCCCCATGAGTGGAAGTGCCCTATGCTCTCTAAGCTGTGTTTTTTAGATGTTTCAGGACTCACTGTACACTTCTCCAGAGTGGCTGTTGGCAATTTACATCCCGCCCATCAGTGTAGCAAGGCTCTCATTTCTCCATGGCCTGTCCTGCATTTCTGGTTTTGACACGTTTTTCAGCATGGCCCTTTTGACCGATGGGTAGCGAGTCTTCTTTGTAGCCCTGATTTGCCTTTCCAGGTTGCTTGGTTGGCCAAAAAGGGCGTATGCGTTTTTTCCTGAATATATTCAGGAAAAAACGCATACGCCCTTTTTGGCCAAGGGCATCATTGTCAACGTTTTGCCGCTTTTCATGTGCTTTAAAGGCGATTCGACTCTACCTCCTGAAATCTGTTTCCTGCAATTCTGCCTTGATTTCAAATCCTCTTCTTTGCCTTCCCTCAATATATTTGTGGACGAGAGTTATCATTTATAACTCTGCAGGTTTGTGAATTGCAGTGCCCTGAACTTCCATTTTACAACTCGCTTTTTTGTGAGCTGGCCGCAAAAGTGCATGATGGTTTCACGCCCTGTTCTTGTTCCGGGGGGCAGGCTGAGCCTGTGGTTAATTCTTCTTCCTGATGGGAAAATAGAGTGACCTGTGCCTGTGTCCACACCAAGAGCTAGTCTCTCATTGGTTCCCCGTCTTCCCGTTCATCCTCAGGACAAATTGCAACCTGTACGGAACAGGAGGTTAAAGGTGCTGATGCTCCAAGTAGGGAGATTGCTAGTAAAGCGGCTGGAATGGTGAACGCAGGCACAAGGAGATGAGAAATGAGGTGCGTTTTAGAAACCTTTCCCCATAACATGGTGTACCATCTTTTTGTTTTCTCCTGCATGTTTTCGATGTAGGAAGATGCCCTTGAACCTGGAGATTTGCGACCCATGTGATGGGTACCACGCAGTATTACTTTAAAGGGTCTGCGTTTGCTCACCCAACCTCACCAAACCTCTCAGCCCCAAGAGTGTCCACCCTTATGTCTCATCCAGCTGTGGGTCTAGATATGGTCAATCCAGGTTGCATCACAGCCCCTGAACGCATTGTGTAAGAATTTCTCTCTCTTTCACTGTCTTTGTTTCATGGGTTTTTCGAAGTAATTTATTTTTATAATGGGGTTTAGCTGCTTTTCACTGCTGTGTTTATGCCGCTTTACACCCACTTGACACACTAACAGAGAGATATCAATACATAGGTTTTAAGCTTATTACTAGTCAGATAGATTCTTGTGCGGTTAATAGGGCGTGTTGAGTCCAGTTCTCTGAGCAAGGAGTAGGTCTTGTCTATTACATATTGGGTTTATGGAACGGTATCTGAGCTAATTTGAAACCCTTGTTTTATGTATCACCCCACCTCACCTTTCCCGTTAAGCAGACATAGTGTGTTTTCTGCATGTGTGACTCTGTTCTGTTTTGTAATTCAGTTCAAGTGTAACGGTTTTTACATTCCCTCTATAAGTGATACCTTATGAGAAGTGTCCTTTTCTGTGTGACTTATTTCACTTAGAATCGTCGTACCTAAATCCACTCATCATGCTGCTACTAGCCTTATGACATTGATTTCATGGCTGAGTGATATTCCATTGTACATAAGGACCACAACTTCTTTATCCATTTTTCTCTTTCCTGGGATATTTAAGGTGGAAGGAAGTGGAGGTCCTTGTCAACAGAGCAGCCCTAAACTTTGGGGTGCTTGTGTCTTGCTGAGTTTTCATTTTCCCAATTTATACCCCCATGAGTGGAAGTGCCCTATGCTCTCTAAGCTGTGTTTTTTAGGTGTTTCAGGACACACCGTACACTTCTTCAGAGTGGCTGTTGGCAATTTACATCCCGCCCATCAGTGTAGCAAGGCTCCCATTTCTCCATGGCCTGTCCTGCATTTCTGGTTTTGACACGTTTTTCAGCATGGCCCTTTTGACCGATGGGTAGCGAGTCTTCTTTGTAGCCCTGATTTGCCTTTCCAGGTTGCTTGGTTGGCCAAAAAGGGCGTATGCGTTTTTTCCTGAATATATTCAGGAAAAAACGCATACGCCCTTTTTGGCCAAGGGCATCATTGTCAACGTTTTGCCGCTTTTCATGTGCTTTAAAGGCGATTCGAATCTACCTCCTGAAATCTGTTTCCTGCAATTCTGCCTTGATTTCAAATCCTCTGCTTTGCCTTCCCTCAATATATTTGTGGACGAGAGTTATCATTTATAACTCTGTAGGTTTGTGAATTGCAGTGCCCTGAAGCTCCATTTTACAACTCGCTTTTTTGGGAGCTGGCCGCAAAAGCGCAGGATGGATTCACGCCCTGTTCTTGTTCCGGGGGGCAGGCTGAGCCTGTGGTTAATTCTTCTTCCTGATGGGAAAATAGAGTAACCTGTGCCTGTGTCCACACCAAGAGCTAGTCTCTCATTGGTTCCCCGTCTTCCCGTTCATCCTCAGGACAAATTGCAACCTGTACGGAACAGGAGGTTAAAGGTGCTGATGCTCCAAGTAGGGAGATTGCTAGTAAAGTGCCTGGAATGGGGAACCCGGGCACAAGGAGATGAGAAATGAGGTGCGTTTCAGAAACCTTTCCCCATCACACGGTGTACCATCTTCTGGGTTTCTCATGCATGTTTTCGATGTAGGAAGATGCCCTTGAACCTGGAGATTTGGGACCCATTGGACGGGTACCACGCAGTATTAATTTAAAGGGTCTGCGTTTGCTCACCCAACCTCACCAAACCTCTCAGCCCCAAGAGTGTCCACCCTTATGTCTCATCCAGCTGTGGGTCTAGATATGGTCAATCCAGGTTGCATCACAGCCCCTGAACGCATTGTGTAAGAATTTCTCTCTCTTTCACTGTCTTTGTTTCATGGGTTTGTAAAAGTAATTTATTTTTATAATGGGGTTTAGCTGCTTTTCACTGCTGTGTTTATGCCGCTTTACACCCACTTGACACACTAATAGAGAGTTATCAATACATAGGTTTTAAGATTATTACTAGTCAGATATATTCTTGTGCGTTGAATAGGGCGTGTTGAGTCCAGTTCTCTGAGCAAGGAGTAGGTCTTGTCTATTACATATTGGGTTTATGGAACGGTATCTGAGCTAATTTGAAACCCTTGTTTTATGTATCACCCCACCTCACCTTTCCCGTTAAGCAGCCATAGTGTGTTTACTGCATGTGTGACTCTGTTCTGTTTTGTAATTCAGTTCAAGTGTAACGGTTTTTACATTCCCTCTATAAGTGATACCTTATGAGAAGTGTCCTTTTCTGTGTGACTTATTTCACTTAGAATCGTCGTACCTAAATCCACTCATCATGCTGCTACTAGCCTTATGACATTGATTTCATGGCTGAGTGATATTCCATTGTACATAAGGACCACAACTTCTTTATCCATTTTTCTCTTTCCTGGGATATTTAAGGTGGAATGAAGTGGAGGTCCTTGTCAACAGAGCAGCCCTAAACTTTGGGGTGCTTGTGTCTTGCTGATTTTTCATTTTCCCAATTTATACCCCCATGAGTGGAAGTGCCCTATGCTCTCTAAGCTGTGTTTTTTAGATGTTTCAGGACTCACCGTACACTCCTCCAGAGTGGCTGTTGGCAATTTACATCCCGCCCATCAGTGTAGCAAGGCTCCCATTTCTCCATGGCCTGTCCTGCATTTCTGGTTTTGACACGTTTTTCAGCATGGCCCTTTTGACCGATGGGTAGCGAGTCTTCTTTGTAGCGCTGATTTGCCTTTCTAGATTGCTTGGTTGGCCAAAAAGTGCGTATGCGTTTTTTCCTGAATATATTCAGGAAAAAACGCATATGCCCTTTTTGGCCAAGGGCATCATTGTCAACGTTTTGCCGCTTTTCATGTGCTTTAAAGGCGATTCGAATCTACCTCCTGAAATCTGTTTCCTGCAATTCTGCCTTGATTTCAAATCCTCTTCTTTGCCTTCCCTCAATATATTTGTGGACGAGAGTTATCATTTATAACTCTGTAGGTTTGTGAATTGCAGTGCCCTTAACCTCCATTTTACAACTCGCTTTTTTGGGATCTGGCCGCAAAAGCGCATGATGGATTCACGCCCTGTTCTTGTTCCGGGGGGCAGGCTGAGCCTGTGGTTAATTCTTATTCCTGATGGGAAAATAGAGTGACCTGTGCCTGTGTCCACACCAAGAGCTAGTCTCTCATTGGTTCCCCATCTTCCCGTTCATCCTCAGGACAAATTGCAACCTGTACGGAACAGGAGGTTAAAGGTGCTGATGCTCCAAGTAGGGAGATTGCTAGTAAAGTGGCTGGAATGGGGAACCCGGGCACAAGGGGATGAGAAATGAGGTTCGTTTTAGAAACCTTTCCCCATCACATGGTGTACCATCTTCTGGGTTTCTCATGCATGTTTTCGATGCAGGAAGATGCCCTTGAACCTGGAGATTTGGGACCCATTGGACGGGTACCACGCAGTATTAATTTAAAGGGTCTGCGTTTGCTCACCCAACCTCACCAAACCTCTCAGCCCCAAGAGTGTCCACCCTTATGTCTCATCCAGCTGTGGGTCTAGATATGGTCAATCCAGGTTGCATCACAGCCCCTGAACGCATTGTGTAAGAATTTCGCTCTCTTTCACTGTCTTTGTTTCATGGGTTTTTCAAAGTAATTTATTTTTATAATGGGGTTTAGCTGCTTTTCACTGCTGTGTTTATGCCACTTTACACCCACTTGACACACTAATAGAGAGATATCAATACATAGGTTTTAAGATTATTACTAGTCATATATATTCTTGTGCGGTGAATAGGGAGTGTTGAGTCCAGTTCTCTGAGCAAGGAGTAGGTCTTGTCTATTACATATTGGGTTTATGGAACGGTATCTTAGCTAATTTGAAACCCTTGTTTTATGTATCACCCCACCTCACCTTTCCCGTTAAGCAGCCATAGTTTGTTTTCTGCATGTGTGACTCTGTTCTGTTTTGTAATTCAGTTCAAGTGTAACGGTTTTTACATTCCCTGTATAAGTGATACCTTATGAGAAGTGTCCTTTTCTGTGTGACTTATTTCACTTAGAATCGTTGTACCTAAATCCACTCATCATGCTGCTACTAGCCTTATGACATTGATTTCCTGGCTGAGTGATATTCCATTGTACATAAAGACCAAAACTTCTTTATCCATTTTTCTCTTTCCTGGGATATTTAAGGTGGAATGAAGTGGAGGTCCTGGTCAACAGAGCAGCCCTAAACTTTGGGGTGCTTGTGTCTTGCTGATTTTTCATTTTCCCAATTTATACCCCCATGAGTGGAAGTGCCCTATGCTCTCTAAGCTGTGTTTTTTAGATGTTTCAGGACTCACTGTACACTTCTCCAGAGTGGCTGTTGGCAATTTACATCCCGCCCATCAGTGTAGCAAGGCTCTCATTTCTCCATGGCCTGTCCTGCATTTCTGGTTTTGACACGTTTTTCAGCATGGCCCTTTTGACCGATGGGTAGCGAGTCTTCTTTGTAGCCCTGATTTGCCTTTCCAGGTTGCTTGGTTGGCCAAAAAGGGCGTATGCGTTTTTTCCTGAATATATTCAGGAAAAAACGCATACGCCCTTTTTGGCCAAGGGCATCATTGTCAACGTTTTGCCGCTTTTCATGTGCTTTAAAGGCGATTCGACTCTACCTCCTGAAATCTGTTTCCTGCAATTCTGCCTTGATTTCAAATCCTCTTCTTTGCCTTCCCTCAATATATTTGTGGACGAGAGTTATCATTTATAACTCTGCAGGTTTGTGAATTGCAGTGCCCTGAACTTCCATTTTACAACTCGCTTTTTTGTGAGCTGGCCGCAAAAGTGCATGATGGTTTCACGCCCTGTTCTTGTTCCGGGGGGCAGGCTGAGCCTGTGGTTAATTCTTCTTCCTGATGGGAAAATAGAGTGACCTGTGCCTGTGTCCACACCAAGAGCTAGTCTCTCATTGGTTCCCCGTCTTCCCGTTCATCCTCAGGACAAATTGCAACCTGTACGGAACAGGAGGTTAAAGGTGCTGATGCTCCAAGTAGGGAGATTGCTAGTAAAGCGGCTGGAATGGTGAACGCAGGCACAAGGAGATGAGAAATGAGGTGCGTTTTAGAAACCTTTCCCCATAACATGGTGTACCATCTTTTTGTTTTCTCCTGCATGTTTTCGATGTAGGAAGATGCCCTTGAACCTGGAGATTTGCGACCCATGTGATGGGTACCACGCAGTATTACTTTAAAGGGTCTGCGTTTGCTCACCCAACCTCACCAAACCTCTCAGCCCCAAGAGTGTCCACCCTTATGTCTCATCCAGCTGTGGGTCTAGATATGGTCAATCCAGGTTGCATCACAGCCCCTGAACGCATTGTGTAAGAATTTCTCTCTCTTTCACTGTCTTTGTTTCATGGGTTTTTCGAAGTAATTTATTTTTATAATGGGGTTTAGCTGCTTTTCACTGCTGTGTTTATGCCGCTTTACACCCACTTGACACACTAACAGAGAGATATCAATACATAGGTTTTAAGCTTATTACTAGTCAGATAGATTCTTGTGCGGTTAATAGGGCGTGTTGAGTCCAGTTCTCTGAGCAAGGAGTAGGTCTTGTCTATTACATATTGGGTTTATGGAACGGTATCTGAGCTAATTTGAAACCCTTGTTTTATGTATCACCCCACCTCACCTTTCCCGTTAAGCAGACATAGTGTGTTTTCTGCATGTGTGACTCTGTTCTGTTTTGTAATTCAGTTCAAGTGTAACGGTTTTTACATTCCCTCTATAAGTGATACCTTATGAGAAGTGTCCTTTTCTGTGTGACTTATTTCACTTAGAATCGTCGTACCTAAATCCACTCATCATGCTGCTACTAGCCTTATGACATTGATTTCATGGCTGAGTGATATTCCATTGTACATAAGGACCACAACTTCTTTATCCATTTTTCTCTTTCCTGGGATATTTAAGGTGGAAGGAAGTGGAGGTCCTTGTCAACAGAGCAGCCCTAAACTTTGGGGTGCTTGTGTCTTGCTGAGTTTTCATTTTCCCAATTTATACCCCCATGAGTGGAAGTGCCCTATGCTCTCTAAGCTGTGTTTTTTAGGTGTTTCAGGACACACCGTACACTTCTTCAGAGTGGCTGTTGGCAATTTACATCCCGCCCATCAGTGTAGCAAGGCTCCCATTTCTCCATGGCCTGTCCTGCATTTCTGGTTTTGACACGTTTTTCAGCATGGCCCTTTTGACCGATGGGTAGCGAGTCTTCTTTGTAGCCCTGATTTGCCTTTCCAGGTTGCTTGGTTGGCCAAAAAGGGCGTATGCGTTTTTTCCTGAATATATTCAGGAAAAAACGCATACGCCCTTTTTGGCCAAGGGCATCATTGTCAACCTTTTGCCGCTTTTCATGTGCTTTAAAGGCGATTCGAATCTACCTCCTGAAATCTGTTTCCTGCAATTCTGCCTTGATTTCAAATCCTCTTCTTTGCCTTCCCTCAATATATTTGTGGACGAGAGTTATCATTTATAACTCTGGAGGTTTGTGAATTGCAGTGCCCTGAAGCTCCATTTTACAACTCGCTTTTTTGGGAGCTGGCCGCAAAAGCGCAGGATGGCTTCAGGCCCTGTTCTTGTTCCGGGGGGCAGGCTGAGCCTGTGGTTAATTCTTCTTCCTGATGGGAAAATAGAGTGACCTCTGCCTGTGTCCACACCAAGAGCTAGTCTCTCATTGGTTCCCCCTCTTTCCGTTCATCCTCAGGACAAATTGCAAGCTGTACGGACCAGGAGGTTAAAGGTGCTGATTCTCCATGGAGGGAGATTGCTACTAAAGAGGCTGGTATGACGAACCCGAGCACAAGGAGATGAGAAATGAGGTGCGTTTTAGAAACCTTTCCCGATCACACGGTGTACCACCTTCTGGGTTTCTCATGCATGTTTTCGATGTAGGAAGATGCCCTTGAACCTGGAGATTTGTAAACCATGAGTTGGGTAACAGGCAATATTACTTTAAAGGCTCTGCGTTTGCTCCCCCAACCTCACCAAGCCTCTCAGCCCCGAGAGTGTCCACCCTTATGTCTCATCCAGCTGTGGGTCTAGATATGGTCAATCCAGGTGGCATCATAGCCCCTGAACGAATTTTGTAAGAATTTCTCTCTCTTTCACTGTCTTTGTTTCACGGGTTTTTAAAAGTAATTTATTTTTATAATGGGGTTTAGCTGCTTTTCACGGCTGTGTTTATGCCGCTTTACACCCACTTGACTCACTTCCAGAGAGATATCAATACATAGGTTTTACAATTCTGACTAGTCAGATATGTTCTCTTGCGGTGAATAGGGGTTGTTGAGTCCAGTTCACTGAGCAAGGAGTAGGTCTTGTCTATTACATATTGGATTTATGGAACGTTATCTGAGCTAATTTGAAATCCTTGTTTTATGCATCACCCCACCTCACCTTTCCCGTTAAGCAACCATAGTGTGTTTTCTAAATGTGTGACTCTGTTCTGTTTTGTAATTCAGTTCAAGTGTAACGGTTTTTACATTCCCTCTATAAGTGATACCTTATGAGAAGTGTCCTTTTCTGTGTGACTTATTTCACTTAGAATCGTCGTACCTAAATCCACTCATCATGCTGCTACTACCCTTATGATATTGATTTCACGCCCGGGTGATATACAATTGTACATATGGACCACAACTTCTTTATCCATTTTTCTCTTTCCTTGCATATTGAAGGTGGAATTAAGTGGAGGTTCTTGTCAACAGAGCAGCCCTAAAGTTTGGGGTGCCTGTGTCTTGCTGAGTTTTAGTTTTCCCAATTTATACGCCCATGAGTGGATGTGCCCCTTTCTCTCTAGCTGTGTTTTTTAGATGTTTTAGGAAACACCATACCCTTCTCCAGAGTCATCATTGGCAATTTACACCCCACCCATCAGTGTAACAAGGCTCCCTTTCCTCCATGGCCTCTCCTGCATTTCTTGTTTTTACACTTTTTTAGGAAGGCCATTTTGACTGATGGGAAGTCAGAGTTCTTTGTAGTGCTGAATTGCATTTCCGGCTTGCTTGGTTGGCCAAAAAGGGCCTATGGGTTTTTTCCTGAATTCATTCAGAAAAAAACGCATATGCTCTTTTTGGCCAAGTGCATCATTGTCGACGTTTTGCCGCTTTTCATGTGCTTTAGGGGTGATTCAAATCTAACTCCTGAAATCTGTTTCCTGCAATTCTGCCTTGATTTCAAATCCTCTTCTTTGCCTTCCCTCAATATATTTGTGGACGAGAGTTATCATTTACAAATCTGCAGATTTGTTAATTGCAGTGCCCCTGAGCTCCATTTTTCACCTCGCTTTTTTGGGAGCTTTCCGCAGATCCGCTCGTTTGCTTCTGGCCCTACTCTGGTTCCCGGTGGCAGGCTAAGCCTTTGCTTAATTCTTCTTCCTGACTGGAAAGTAGAGTGACATGTGCCTCTCCGAACACCTAGGGCTTGGCTCTCTTTGTTTCTCCTCCTTCCCCTTCTTCCTTTGGACAAATTCCAATTTCTGTGCAACTGGATGTTGAAGGTGCTGACATCCTCAAGTGGGGAGATTTTAAGGAAAAAGGCTGGAGGGGTGAACCCAACAACCAGGAAATTAGGAGTTTTGGTGCCTTTTCCAAAATCTTCCTGATCCAACCGTGTTCCATCTTCTGGGTGTCACAGGCATGTTTTAGCTGTAGGAAAGGTCCCGTGTATGTAAGGAGAACACAAGGGATTTTTCCAAATCAGTGTCTCCCCGAACTCCAATCTGGGGAATTTTTAAGCTACTGGTACATGTGTGTTCATTAAGGGACTTGGGCCGTAGGCAGAGTCCGAACTTTAGATGATTGAAGTCTTCAGGTTCAGAAACGCTCACCATCGGCCTCCTTTAGTTTCCATTTTATCTGTAGTTGATAGATGATGTCGATATAGATATCTATTGTTTTTCAGATTATTTCCCCTCAGGGGTCATTACAAAATATTGAGTATAGTTCCTTGTGCTATACAGTAGTTCCTTGTTGATGATATATTTTATACATAGCAGTGTGTATATGTTAATCTGAAACTGTTAATTTATCCCTCCTCCCACCTTTCCCTTTTGGTAATAAAAAATATAAGATTTTATACTTCTCAGAAATCTAGGAGCTGAAAGAGAGGTATCATTTTCAATGGAAAATCATTCAAAACAAGGTTGAAACTTCAACCAAGATTATTAGATGTACATCCTTGGAAAGAAATCACTGCATTTCTCTACTGTTGACCTGACAAATAAGACAAACCCCTCCACTGAACTTGCTTATAATAAAGTGATGGAAATATCAAATGGAAGTGTTAGAAACATCTTATTTTACACGAGCCTTATACACTGCTCTATGTTAATTACAGTTTGGCTCACACATCTGTTCATTGAAGTTACAATGTTCTCAAATTCTGTTACTGATCCTGCAGAGTGGGCCCCAACAAGGGTCTCCCTGCCCAGTGTCATTGGAGCCAACAGATCGAGACTGACTTTGGTTCAGAAGCAAAGGAAAACTTTATATTTTGATCAGAGAATGGAGAGGTGAGAGTGTGTGCTCCCCTGCGGGTTGTGGGCCGGGCTGCTGTGTAGGGATCCTGTCAGCATCAGCGGGAGGGAGGGGGCGGAGCTCTCGAGGGCCGGGTTGCCTGGAGCTCAGGCTCTATGTCGCAGAGTCTGCACGGGGCCCCACGAGCTGAGGTGTCGGCCCAGCCATTTTGCACTAGGAAATCGGGTCTGAAGTGTCGGGTGTGGGACCTCTGCATGTGGAAACCTAGGAGCAAGTGAAATTAGACAAAGCACAAAGGAAAAAATGGTTAGACTTTATTTTATTGCCCAGATTCTATTTTTATCTCCCAGGAATTTTTAATGGGCTTTGCCAGTGACAAAGCCCTCCTCTGCCTTTTGTCCCATTCCTCATTCTTGAGGCGCTGAGGGTGCAGACACGTCTTCTGTAAATGCTTCATGCTGAGTTGAGTGTCCTCATACCCGGGGGGAGGGGCAGGACTTCTCCCCAGCAGCCTCCAGGTGAGGTTGATTGTCCGCAGGCCTCCTCCCTCACTGCTCGTCTGCCTGGGCACCAGCATTGGAAGTTTTATAGATTCTAATGACCTTTAAGGGTCCAGGAAAGAGATGTGCAGAGACGCTGGGGGGGTGGGCGGTTTTACCCTGCTCCACATTGGTTCGGCCCCCTTAGGCTGATGGTTTCTGCCAGCCTAGATGCTCTGACCAGTAGTCTGTGCTTTCTTCAGTTAGGCCACTGAATTAACGTACAAACAGCACCAGGTGTCAGAGCCCTGCTTGCTCAACTCCCAGACAGTCCAGGGCCGGTGGTGATCCAGGACCATGACGGCCACTCAGTCAACGGCCTTTTGAAGTAGCCAGGTGTAGAGCCGGTCTCATTGGCCGCCATCACTGCAGTGTCTGCAGGCTTTTCTATGGTGGCAGCGTTATTTATGGTTCCCCTGCCAAGTTTATTAGCTCCGCTCTGGGTGCAGTAAGTCCTGTAAGCAATAGTCTGCTCTTTTGGGGCACACTCTTGTTGTTTTCTGAGAGAAGCTCCAGGTAAAGTGATGGTCACACGAGTCGTCATGGGGGCCCATTGCCCCAGGTTGTCTCTCTGGAGGTTGGTGTTGGAGGGCCTCCTCACTTGAGGTCATTGTGCCCACGGAGCAATCCCTGCAACTTCAGGGCATGGTGGGTGGTTAGGATCACCAAGTGGCGTCCTTTTCCCTTAGGAGGGAGCTGGCCTTGCGGGCTGCTGATTTCCAGGTTTTTAGATACCCCCAGTATCCTGGTCGGATGGGGTGGCTGGCCAATGCCTGGAGGGCATTCTTGCATTGTTCCATTTCAAGTGGTCCCAGTTTTTGCACTAATACTCCAAGGGCGATTCGCCTTGGACCAGGAATGTAAAGGTCAAAGGGTTTAGCTAACTTAGGGAGGTCCAGGGCCAGGGTCTGAATTGACTGCTCTTTCCATTCTTGAAAGGCCGCTTCTGGATTCTATTCAAAAGGATCATCATCTTTTCCTTTCAGTGATTCATATAGAGGCCCAGCTATTAGACTGTAGTTAGGGATCCAGATGCAGCAAACCCCGGTCTCCCCAGGAACCCCTAAGCTGTCTTCTAGTTTCAGGAAAGGTGAGGCTGCAAATGGCTTCTTCCCTTTCCTGGGGTGGGCTTCTCCGACCTTCTGTGCGAATGAAGCCCAGGAAGGCCACCTTAGTTTGTGATATTTGAGCCTTTTCCTTGGACACCTTCTATCTTTTATTGGCTAGGTAGTTCAGAGGCCTCCTTAGTCGGGCTGGTGATCAGAATGTCATCTGCATATTGAAGGAGGGTTCCCTTCTCCAGAGGTAGATCTTTTAGGTCTTTAGCTAACGTTTCCCCAAAGATGGTGTGGGAATTTTTGAACCCCTGGGGCAGGACGGCCCAGCAGTATTGTTTTTGTTGTAGGTTGAGTCCTGCCACTCACAGCCAAAATTTCTTGTGACTCTGGGACTAATGGAATACAGAAGAAGGCATCATTGAAGTCTAATACAGAATGCCATGTCCTGGTGGATGGTAGAATGACCAGCAGGGTGTAGGAATTAGGAACTACTAGATGTATATCCTCTGTGGCTTCACTGACTGTCCTGGCGTCCTCTACCAGGTCCCCAGCAGCCCACGGGGCTCTTGTGGTCAGGCCCCTCCCAGGATATGGAGCTCACCTGGGCAGGTACCCAGCGGCCCACGGGGCTCTGGTGGTTAGGCCGCTCCCAGGATATTGAGCTCACCTGGGCAGGTACCCAGCAGCCCATGGGGCCCTCATGGTCAGGCCCCTCCCAGGATATGGAGCTCACCTGGGCAGGTACGCAGCAGCCCACGGGGCTCTCGTGGGCAGGCCCCTCCCTGGATATGGAGCTCCCGTGGACAGGTACCCCGGCAGGGCTGGGCACACAGGAACCGTGCACATAGCCCTCATTGCAGAGCACCCCCAGCACCCCTGTCACTCAGAGCTGACACAGAGCACCTCAGAGCAGAGCTTGAACTAACAAACAGCAGCTCCAACAGGTCTGTGGCCCTAGGCTTCACTCTGTGCGGCCTCCCTCTGCCTGGTCTTCCAGGGGCTTCCACTGCAGCCGGGGTACCAGGCCTCTGTCTCCACCCACCACCCCTCCTCTCCCTGACTCCTGGGTTCCTCTCATTAGCAGAGGGTCTTCTTGAAGTTGTCTCCCACTCATGGACCAGATAAAATGATTCGAAAACAAGCCAGGGCTGCCGCCCCTTATCTATCCTGACTCTCGGGACCCTACACCTGTTCCTTGGATCTGGCCGGTGCAGCAAGGCCCATTTTCTGCAACTCTGAGTCCCTGAGGGGCGAGGATTGGCTGACCTGGGCAGCCTGACCCGGCCGGCCAGCCCTTCCCAGGTGTGCCTGGGTTGAGGTCAATATAAACACCCCTCCAGGCAGCAAAAGCCTCTGCAGCTGTGCCTGACGCCATATTCTCTGCCCCGTCAGCAGTCTCGGGGTTGGGCTGGTGGGAGGGAGTAGGGCCCATGGCTCTATGAGTGGCCCAGTGTGACTGGGGCTCTGCTGGACTTTCTGCAGGAGTTGCCGGGCTGCCACCTGCTAAAGAAGAGGATGTGTCACCCATACTTGCTGCTGGAATTTCTCCCCGGGCAGAGGTGAGGAAGGAAAAAAGCAGTGGGGGCCGGGACAGGAGGGGTACCTCAGGCAGGGAAATGGAAAGCTTCCAGACGAGCGCCCGGGGCCAGGACCATCCTGGCTGGCCTGCAGGCACCAAGTCGGCCTGCGTGCTGTCGCTGGTGTGACTCCAAGCCCCTTCCTCTAGTTTTTAAAGTCTTTGCACACATTCAGGTGTTTTACCTGGGAAGGGTGGGAAAAGTTCAGCAGCAGCTGGCCTGGGGCTCAGCTCACGTTTACTCAGAGACGCCTCCTCACGGTCCCCCAGCTTTGCAATGAGGACGCTCCTCGTGTGGGGGCTGCTGGCTGCATGGGAGATGATTCCCCACCTGTGACCAACTTCAGAATTGTTTACCACTGGAGCAAGTGCCCTGATAGGGTTTTCCTCTGTATGACCAGTGGGTTCTGTTTTTTTTTTTTTTTTCTTTTTTGGTTCAAGGTAAGTTTTATTCCTCTTTTTGTATTTATGGATATAAGCATGGAAATAATTCATTCATATAAATACGTCTATGGGAAGGACAGAACTTTTTTTCTGTTTTATTTTTTTAAGTATTATTTATTTTTTAATTTTTGAATTTATTTTATTCATTTTTTTATACAGCAGGCTCTTATTGGTAACCTATTTTATACACATAAGTGTGTATATGTCAATCCCAGGCTCGCAATTCATCCCACCACCACCACCCTGCCACTTTCCCCCCTTGGTGTCCATACATTTGTTCTCTACATCTGTGTCTCTATTTCTGCCTTGCAAACCGGTTCATCTTTACCATTTTTCTAGGTTCCACATGTATGCGTTAATATACGATATTTGTTTTTCTCTTTCTGACTTACTTCACTCTGTATGACAGTCTCTAGATCTATCCACGTCTCTACAAATGACCCAATTTCATTCCTTTTTATGGCTGAGTAATATTCCATTTTATATATGTAGCACATCTTTTCTGTTCGTCTGTCTATGGGCATTTAGGTTGCTTCCATGACCTGGCTATTGTAAGCAGTGCTGCAATGAATATTGTGGTGAATATGTCTTTTTGAATTATGGTTTTCTCTGGGTATATGGCCAGTAGTGGGATTGCTGGGTCATATGGTAATTCTATTTTTAGTCTTTTAAGGAACCTCCATACTGTTCTCCATCGTGACTGTATCAATTTACATTCCCACAAATAGTGTAAGAGGGTTCCCTTTTCTCCACACCCTCTCCAGCATTTGTTGCTTGTAGATTTTCTGATGATGCCCATTCTAACTCGTGTGAGGCGATACCTCATTGTAGTTTTGGTTTATATTTCTCTAATAATTAGTGATGTTGAGCAGCTTTTCATGTGCTTCTTGGTCATCTGTATGTCTTCTTGGGACAAATGTCTATTTACGTCATCTGCCCATTTTTGGATTGGGTTGTTTGTTTTTTTACTGTTGAGCTGCATGAGCTGTTTATATACATTGGAGATTAATCCTTTGTCCATTGATTCGTTTGCAAATATTTTCTCCCATTGTGAGGGTTGTCTTTTCGTCTTGTTTGTAGTTTCCTTTGCTTTGCAAAAGCTTTTAGGTTTCATTTGCTCCCATATGTTTATTTTTTTTTTTATTCCATTACTCTAGGAGGTGGATCAAAAAAGATCTTGCTGTGATTTATGTCAAAGAGTATTCTTCCTATGTTTTCCTCTAAGAGTTTTATAGTGTCCGGTCTTACATTTCGGTCTCTAATCCATTTTGAGTTTATTTTTTGTGTATGGTGTTAGGGAGTGTTCTAATTTCATTCTTTTACATGTAGCTGTCCATTTTTCCCAGCACCACTTATTGAAGAGACTGTCTTTTCTCCTTTGTATACCCTTGCCTCCTTTGTCATAGATTAGTGGGCCATAGGTGTGTAGGTTTATCTCTGGGCTTTTTTTTTTTCTTTTACATCTTTATTGGAGTATAATTGCTTTACACTTGTGTGTTAGTTTCTGCTGTATAAAAAAGTGAATCAGCTGTGCGTATACATATAACACCATATCCCCTCCCTCTTGCACCTCCCTCTCACTCCCTTATCCCACCCTTTTAGGTGGTCACAAAGCACAGAGCTGATCTCCCTGTGCTATGTGGCTGCTTCCCAGTAGCTATCAATTTTACATTTGGTAGTGTATATATGTCCATACCACTCTCTCACTTTGTCCCAGCTTACCCTTCCCTCTCCCCATGTCCTCAAGTCCTTTCTCTACGTCTGTGTCCTTAATCCTTTCCTGCCCCTAGGTTCTTCATAAACTTTTTTTTTAAGATTCCATATATATGTGTTAGCATACAGTATTTGTTTTTCTCTTTCTGACTTACTTCACTCTGTAGGACAGACTCTAGATCCATCCACCTCACTAAAAGTAACTCAATTTCGTTTCTTTTTATGGCTGAATAATGTTCCATTGTATATATGTGCCACATCTTCTTTATCCATTTATCTGTTGATGGACACTTAGGTTGCTTCCATGTCCTGGCTATTGTAAATAGAGCTACAGTGAACGTTGTGGTACATGACTCTTTTTGAATTATGGTTTTCTCAGGGTAAATGTCCAGGAGTGGGTTTGCTGGGTTGTATGGTAGTTCTATTTTTAGTTTTTAAGGAACCCCCATACCGTTCTCCCTAGTGGCTATATCAATTTACATTCCCACCAACAGTGCAAGAGGGTTCCCTTTTCTCCAATAAATGCCTCTCCAGCATTTATTGTTGGT
>NW_028122606.1:0-104061 GCF_965194805.1 Balaenoptera borealis | reverse complement strand
GGAATGAAGTGGAGGTCCTGGTCAACAGAGCAGCCCTAAACTTTGGGGTGCTTGTGTCTTGCTGATTTTTAATTTTCCCAATTTATACCCCCATGAGTGGAAGTGCCCTATGCTCTCTAAGCTGTGTTTTTCAGATGTTTCAGGACTCACCGGACACTTCTCCAGAGTGGCTCTTGGCAATTTACATCCCGCCCATCAGTGTAGCAAGGCTCCCATTTCTCCATGGCCTGTCCTGCATTTCTGGTTTTGACACTTTTTTCAGCATGGCCCTTTTGACCGATGGGAAGCGAGACTTCTTTGTAGCGCTGATTTGCCTTTCCAGGTTGCTTGGTTGGCCAAAAAGGGCGTATGCGTTTTTTCCTGAATATATTCAGGAAAAAACGCATACGCCCTTTTTGGCCAAGGGCATCATTGTCAACGTTTTGCCGCTTTTCATGTGCTTTAAAGGCGATTCGTATCTACCTCCTGAAATCTGTTTCCTGCAATTCTGCCTTGATTTCAAATCCTCTTCTTTGCCTTCCCTCAATATATTTGTGGACGAGAGTTATCATTTATAACTCTGCAGGTTTGTGAATTGCAGTGCCCTGAACCTCCATTTTACAACTCGTTTTTATGGGAGCTGGCCACAAAATCGCAGAATGGCTTCAGGCCCTGTTCTGGTTCCGGGGGGCAGGCTGAGCCTGTGGTTAATTCTTCTTTCTGATGGGAAAATAGAGTGACCTGTGCCTGTCCCAACACCAAGAGCTAGTCTCACGTTGGTTCCACGTCTTCCCGTTTATCCTCAGGACAAATTGCAACCTGTACGGAACAGGAGGTTAAAGGTGCTGATGCTCCAAGTAGGGAGCTTGCTAGTAAAGCGGCTGGAATGGCGAACCCGGGCACAAGGAGATGAGAAATGAGGTGTGTTTTAGAAACATTTCCCCATCACACGATGTACCATCTTCTGGGTTTCTCATGCATGTTTTGGATGTAGGAAGATGCCCTTGAACCTGGAGATTTGGGACCCATGCGATGGGTACCACGCAGTATTACTTTAAAGGGTCTGCGTTTGCTCACCCAACCTCACCAAACCTCTCAGCCCCAAGAGTGTCCACCCTTATGTCTCATCCAGCTGTGCGTCTAGATATGGTCAATCCAGGTTGCATCACAGCCCCTGAACGCATTGTGTAAGAATTTCTCTCTCTTTCACTGTCTTTGTTTCATGGGTGTTTCAAAGTAATTTATTTTTATAATGGGGTTTAGCTGCTTTTCACTGCTGTGTTTATGCCGCTTTACACCCACTTGACACACTAACAGAGAGATATCAATACATAGGTTTTACGATTATTATTAGTCAGATATATTCTTGTGCGGTGAATAGGGCGTGTTGAGTCCAGTTCTCTGAGCAAGGAGTAGGTCTTGTCTATTACATATTGGGTTTATGGAATGGTATCTGAGCTAATTTGATACCCTTGTTTTATGTATCACCCCACCTCACCTTTCCCGTTAAGCAGCCATAGTGTGTTTTCTGCATGTGTGACTCTGTTCTGTTTTGTAATTCAGTTCAAGTGTAATGGTTTTTACATTCCCTCTATCAGTGATACCTTATGAGAAGTGTCCTTTTCTGTGTGACTTATTTCACTTAGAATCGTCGTACCTAAATCCACTCATCATGCTGCTACTAACCTTACGACATTGATTTCCTGGCTGAGTGATATTCCATTGTACATAAGGACCACAACTTCTTTATCCATTTTTCTCTTTCCTGGGATATTTAAGGTGGAATGAAGTGGAGGTCCTGATCAACAGAGCAGCCCTCAACTTTGGGGTGCTTGTGTCTTGCTGATTTTTAATTTTCCCAATTTATACCCCCATGAGTGGAAGTGCCCTATGCTCTCTAAGCTGTGTTTTTCAGATGTTTCAGGACTCACCGGACACTTCTCCAGAGTGGCTCTTGGCAATTTACATCCCGCCCATCAGTGTAGCAAGGCTCCCATTTCTCCATGGCCTGTCCTGCATTTCTGGTTTTGACACTTTTTCAGCATGGCCCTTTTGACCGATGGGAAGCGAGACTTCTTTGTAGCGCTGATTTGCCTTTCCAGGTTGCTTGGTTGGCCAAAAAGGGCGTATGCGTTTTTTCCTGAATATATTCAGGAAAAAACGCATACGCCCTTTTTGGCCAAGGGCATCATTGTCAACGTTTTGCCGCTTTTCATGTGCTTTAAAGGCGATTCGTATCTACCTCCTGAAATCTGTTTCCTGCAATTCTGCCTTGATTTCAAATCCTCTTCTTTGCCTCCCCTCAATATATTTGTGGACGAGAGTTATCATTTATAACTCTGCAGGTTTGTGAATTGCAGTGCCCTGAACCTCCATTTTACAACTCGTTTTTATGGGAGCTGGCCGCAAAAGCGCAGAATGGCTTCAGGCCCTGTTCTGGTTCCGGGGGTCAGGCTGAGCCTGTGGTTAATTCTTCTTTCTGATGGGAAAATAGAGTGACCTGTGCCTGTCCCAACACCAAGAGCTAGTCTCTCGTTGGTTCCACGTCTTCCCGTTTATCCTCAGGACAAATTGCAACCTGTACGGAACAGGAGGTTAAAGGTGCTGATGCTCCAAGTAGGGAGCTTGCTAGTAAAGCGGCTGGAATGGCGAACCCGGGCACAAGGAGATGAGAAATGAGGTGCGTTTTAGAAACCTTTCCCCATCACACGGTGTACCATCTTCTGGGTTTCTCATGCATGTTTTGGATGTAGGAAGATGCCCTTGAACCTGGAGATTTGGGACCCATGCGATGGGTACCACGCAGTATTACTTTAAAGGGTCTGCGTTTGCTCACCCAACCTCACCAAACCTCTCAGCCCCAAGAGTGTCCACCCTTATGTCTCATCCAGCTGTGCGTCTAGATATGGTCAATCCAGGTTGCATCACAGCCCCTGAACGCATTGTGTAAGAATTTCTCTCTCTTTCACTGTCTTTGTTTCATGGGTGTTTCAAAGTAATTTATTTTTATAATGGGGTTTAGCTGCTTTTCACTGCTGTGTTTATGCCGCTTTACACCCACTTGACACACTAACAGAGAGATATCAATACATAGGTTTTACGATTATTATTAGTCAGATATATTCTTGTGCGGTGAATAGGGCGTGTTGAGTCCAGTTCTCTGAGCAAGGTGTAGGTCTTGTCTATTACATATTGGGTTTATGGAATGGTATCTGAGCTAATTTGATACCCTTGTTTTATGTATCACCCCACCTCACCTGTCCCGTTAAGCAGCCATAGTGTGTTTTCTGCATGTGTGACTCTGTTCTGTTTTGTAATTCAGTTCAAGTGTAACGGTTTTTACATTCCCTCTATCAGTGATACCTTATGAGAAGTGTCCTTTTCTGTGTGACTTATTTCACTTAGAATCGTCGTACCTAAATCCACTCATCATGCTGCTACTAACCTTACGACATTGATTTCCTGGCTGAGTGATATTCCATTGTACATAAGGACCACAACTTCTTTATCCATTTTTCTCTTTCCTGGGATATTTAAGGTGGAATGAAGTGGAGGTCCTGGTCAACAGAGCAGCCCTAAACTTTGGGGTGCTTGTGTCTTGCTGATTTTTAATTTTCCCAATTTATACCCCCATGAGTGGAAGTGCCCTATCCTCTCTAAGCTGTGTTTTTCAGATGTTTCAGGACTCACCGGACACTTCTCCAGAGTGGCTCTTGGCAATTTACATCCCGCCCATCAGTGTAGCAAGGCTCCCATTTCTCCATGGCCTGTCCTGCATTTCTGGTTTTGACACTTTTTTCAGCATGGCCCTTTTGACCGATGGGAAGCGAGACTTCTTTGTAGCGCTGATTTGCCTTTCCAGGTTGCTTGGTTGGCCAAAAAGGGCGTATGCGTTTTTTCCTGAATATATTCAGGAAAAAACGCATACGCCCTTTTTGGCCAAGGGCATCATTGTCAACGTTTTGCCGCTTTTCATGTGCTTTAAAGGCGATTCGTATCTACCTCCTGAAATCTGTTTCCTGCAATTCTGCCTTGATTTCAAATCCTCTTCTTTGCCTTCCCTCAATATATTTGTGGACGAGAGTTATCATTTATAACTCTGCAGGTTTGTGAATTGCAGTGCCCTGAACCTCCATTTTACAACTCGTTTTTATGGGAGCTGGCCGCAAAATCGCAGAATGGCTTCAGGCCCTGTTCTGGTTCCGGGGGGCAGGCTGAGCCTGTGGTTAATTCTTCTTTCTGATGGGAAAATAGAGTGACCTGTGCCTGTCCCAACACCAAGAGCTAGTCTCACGTTGGTTCCACGTCTTCCCGTTTATCCTCAGGACAAATTGCAACCTGTACGGAACAGGAGGTTAAAGGTGCTGATGCTCCAAGTAGGGAGCTTGCTAGTAAAGCGGCTGGAATGGCGAACCCGGGCACAAGGAGATGAGAAATGAGGTGCGTTTTAGAAACATTTCCCCATCACACGATGTACCATCTTCTGGGTTTCTCATGCATGTTTTTGATGTAGGAAGATGCCCTTGAACCTGGAGATTTGGGACCCATGCGATGGGTACCACGCAGTATTACTTTAAAGGGTCTGCGTTTGCTCACCCAACCTCACCAAACCTCTCAGCCCCAAGAGTGTCCACCCTTATGTCTCATCCAGCTGTGCGTCTAGATATGGTCAATCCAGGTTGCATCACAGCCCCTGAACACATTGTGTAAGAATTTCTCTCTCTTTCACTGTCTTTGTTTCATGGGTGTTTCAAAGTAATTTATTTTTATAATGGGGTTTAGCTGCTTTTCACTGCTGTGTTTATGCCGCTTTACACCCACTTGACACACTAACAGAGAGATATCAATACATAGGTTTTACGATTATTATTAGTCAGATATATTCTTGTGCGGTGAATAGGGCGTGTTGAGTCCAGTTCTCTGAGCAAGGAGTAGGTCTTGTCTATTACATATTGGGTTTATGGAATGGTATCTGAGCTAATTTGATACCCTTGTTTTATGTATCACCCCACCTCACCTTTCCCGTTAAGCAGCCATAGTGTGTTTTCTGCATGTGTGACTCTGTTCTGTTTTGTAATTCAGTTCAAGTGTAACGGTTTTTACATTCCCTCTATCAGTGATACCTTATGAGAAGTGTCCTTTTCTGTGTGACTTATTTCACTTAGAATCGTCGTACCTAAATCCACTCATCATGCTGCTACTAACCTTACGACATTGATTTCCTGGCTGAGTGATATTCCATTGTACATAAGGACCACAACTTCTTTATCCATTTTTCTCTTTCCTGGGATATTTAAGGTGGAATGAAGTGGAGGTCCTGGTCAACAGAGCAGCCCTAAACTTTGGGGTGCTTGTGTCTTGCTGATTTTTAATTTTCCCAATTTATACCCCCATGAGTGGAAGTGCCCTATGCTCTCTAAGCTGTGTTTTTCAGATGTTTCAGGACTCACCGGACACTTCTCCAGAGTGGCTCTTGGCAATTTACATCCCGCCCATCAGTGTAGCAAGGCTCCCATTTCTCCATGGCCTGTCCTGCATTTCTGGTTTTGACACTTTTTTCAGCATGGCCCTTTTGACCGATGGGAAGCGAGACTTCTTTGTAGCGCTGATTTGCCTTTCCAGGTTGCTTGGTTGGCCAAAAAGGGCGTGTGCGTTTTATCCTGAATATATTCAGGAAAAAACGCATACGCCCTTTTTGGCCAAGGGCATCATTGTCAACGTTTTGCCGCTTTTCATGTGCTTTAAAGGCGATTCGTATCTACCTCCTGAAATCTGTTTCCTGCAATTCTGCCTTGATTTCAAATCCTCTTCTTTGCCTCCCCTCAATATATTTGTGGACGAGAGTTATCATTTATAACTCTGCAGGTTTGTGAATTGCAGTGCCCTGAACCTCCATTTTACAACTCGTTTTTATGGGAGCTGGCCGCAAAATCGCAGAATGGCTTCAGGCCCTGTTCTGGTTCCGGGGGGCAGGCTGAGCCTGTGGTTAATTCTTCTTTCTGATGGGAAAATAGAGTGACCTGTGCCTGTCCCAACACCAAGAGCTAGTCTCACGTTGGTTCCACGTCTTCCCGTTTATCCTCAGGACAAATTGCAACCTGTACGGAACAGGAGGTTAAAGGTGCTGATGCTCCAAGTAGGGAGCTTGCTAGTAAAGCGGCTGGAATGGCGAACCCGGGCACAAGGAGATGAGAAATGAGGTGCGTTTTAGAAACATTTCCCCATCACACGATGTACCATCTTCTGGGTTTCTCATGCATGTTTTGGATGTAGGAAGATGCCCTTGAACCTGGAGATTTGGGACCCATGCGATGGGTACCACGCAGTATTACTTTAAAGGGTCTGCGTTTGCTCACCCAACCTCACCAAACCTCTCATCCCCAAGAGTGTCCACCCTTATGTCTCATCCAGCTGTGCGTCTAGATATGGTCAATCCAGGTTGCATCACAGCCCCTGAACGCATTGTGTGAGAATTTCTCTCTCTTTCACTGTCTTTGTTTCATGGGTGTTTCAAAGTAATTTATTTTTATAATGGGGTTTAGCTGCTTTTCACTGCTGTGTTTATGCCACTTTACACCCACTTGACACAGTAACAGAGAGATATCAATACATAGGTTTTACGATTATTATTAGTCAGATATATTCTTGTGCGGTGAATAGGGCGTGTTGAGTCCAGTTCTCTGAGCAAGGAGTAGGTCTTGTCTATTACATATTGGGTTTATGGAATGGTATCTGAGCTAATTTGATACCCTTGTTTTATGTATCACCCCACCTCACCTTTCCCGTTAAGCAGCCATAGTGTGTTTTCTGCATGTGTGACTCTGTTCTGTTTTGTAATTCAGTTCAAGTGTAACGGTTTTTACATTCCCTCTATCAGTGATACCTTATGAGAAGTGTCCTTTTCTGTGTGACTTATTTCACTTAGAATCGTCGTACCTAAATCCACTCATCATGCTGCTACTAACCTTACGACATTGATTTCCTGGCTGAGTGATATTCCATTGTACATAAGGACCACAACTTCTTTATCCATTTTTCTCTTTCCTGGGATATTTAAGGTGGAATGAAGTGGAGGTCCTGGTCAACAGAGCAGCCCTAAACTTTGGGGTGCTTGTGTCTTGCTGATTTTTAATTTTCCCAATTTATACCCCCATGAGTGGAAGTGCCCTATGCTCTCTAAGCTGTGTTTTTCAGATGTTTCAGGACTCACCGGACACTTCTCCAGAGTGGCTCTTGGCAATTTCCATCCCGCCCATCAGTGTAGCAAGGCTCCCATTTCTCCATGGCCTGTCCTGCATTTCTGGTTTTGACACTTTTTTCAGCATGGCCCTTTTGACCGATGGGAAGCGAGACTTCTTTGTAGCGCTGATTTGCCTTTCCAGGTTGCTTGGTTGGCCAAAAAGGGCGTATGCGTTTTTTCCTGAATATATTCAGGAAAAAACGCATACGCCCTTTTTGGCCAAGGGCATCATTGTCAACGTTTTGCCGCTTTTCATGTGCTTTAAAGGCGATTCGTATCTACCTCCTGAAATCTGTTTCCTGCAATTCTGCCTTGATTTCAAATCCTCTTCTTTGCCTTCCCTCAATATATTTGTGGACGAGAGTTATCATTTATAACTCTGCAGGTTTGTGAATTGCAGTGCCCTGAACCTCCATTCTACAACTCGTTTTTATGGGAGCTGGCCGCAAAAGCGCAGAATGGCTTCAGGCCCTGTTCTGGTTCCGGGGGGCAGGGGGAGCCTGTGGTTAATTCTTCTTTCTGATGGGAAAATAGAGTGACCTGTGCCTGTCCCAACACCAAGAGCTGGTCTCTCGTTGGTTCCACGTCTTCCCGTTTATCCTCAGGACAAATTGCAACCTGTACGGAACAGGAGGTTAAAGGGGCTGATGCTCCAAGTAGGGAGCTTACTAGTAAAGCGGCTGGAATGGCGAACCCGGGCACAAGGAGATGAGAAATGAGGTGCGTTTTAGAAACCTTTCCCCATCACACGGTGTACCATCTTCTGGGTTTCTCATGCATGTTTTTGATGTAGGAAGATGCCCTTGAACCTGGAGATTTGGGACCCATGCGATGGGTACCACGCAGTATTACTTTAAAGGGTCTGCGTTTGCTCACCCAACCTCACCAAACCTCTCAGCCCCAAGAGTGTCCACCCTTATGTCTCATCCAGCTGTGGGTCTAGATATGGTCAATCCAGGTTGCATCACAGCCCCTGAACGCATTGTGTAAGAATTTCTCTCTCTTTCACTGTCTTTGTTTCATGGGTGTTTCAAAGTAATTTATTTTTATAATGGGGTTTAGCTGCTTTTCACTGCTGTGTTTATGCCGCTTTACACCCACTTGACACACTAACAGAGAGATATCAATACATAGGTTTTACGATTATTATTAGTCAGATATATTCTTGTGCGGTGAATAGGGCGTGTTGAGTCCAGTTCTCTGAGCAAGGAGTAGGTCTTGTCTATTACATATTGGGTTTATGGAATGGTATCTGAGCTAATTTGATACCCTTGTTTTATGTATCACCCCACCTCACCTTTCCCGTTAAGCAGCCATAGTGTGTTTTCTGCATGTGTGACTCTGTTCTGTTTTGTAATTCAGTTCAAGTGTAACGGTTTTTACATTCCCTCTATCAGTGATACCTTATGAGAAGTGTCCTTTTCTGTGTGACTTATTTCACTTAGAATCGTCGTACCTAAATCCACTCATCATGCTGCTACTAGCCTTATGACATTGATTTCATGGCTGAGTGATATTCCATTGTACATAAGGACCACAACTTCTTTACCCATTTTTCTCTTTCCTGGGATATTTTAGGTGGAATGAAGTGGAGGTCCTTGTCAACAGAGCAGCCCTAAACTTTGGGGTGCTTGTGTCTTGCTGATTTTTAATTTTCCCAATTTATACCCCCATGAGTGGAAGTGCCCTATGCTCTCTAAGCTGTGTTTTTCAGATGTTTCAGGACTCACCGTACACTTCTCCACAGTGGCTGTTGGCAATTTACATCCCGCCCATCAGTGTAGCAAGGCTCCCATTTCTCCATGGCCTGTCCTGCATTTCTGGTTTTGACACTTTTTTCAGCATGGCCCTTTTGACCGATGGGAAGCGAGACTTCTTTGTAGCGCTGATTTGCCTTTCCAGGTTGCTTGGTTGGCCAAAAAGGGCGTATGCGTTTTTTCCTGAATATATTCAGGAAAAAACGCATACGCCCTTTTTGGCCAAGGGCATCATTGTCAACGTTTTGCCGCTTTTCATGTGCTTTAAATGCGATTCGAATCTACCTCCTGAAATCTGTTTCCTGCAATTCTGCCTTGATTTCAAATCCTCTTCTTTGCCTTCCCTCAATATATTTGTGGACGAGAGTTATCATTTATAACTCTGCAGGTTTGTGAATTGCAGTGCCCTGAACCTCCATTTTACAACTCGTTTTTATGGGAGCTGGCCGTAAAATCGCAGAATGGCTTCAGGCCCTGTTCTCGTTCCGGGGGGGCAGGCTGAGCCTGTGGTTAATTCTTCTTCCTGATGGGAAAATAGAGTGACCTCTGCCTGTCCCAACACCAAGAGCTAGTCTCTCGTTGGTTCCACGTCTTCCCGTTTATCCTCAGGACAGATTGCAACCTGTATGGAACAGGAGGTTAAAGGTGCTGATGCTCCAAGTAGGGAGCTTTCTAGTAAAGCGGCTGGAATGGCGAACCCGGGCACAAGGAGATGAGAAATGAGGTGCCTTTTAGAAACCTTTCCCCATCACACGGTGTACCATCTTCTGGGTTTCTCATGCATGTTTTCGATGTAGGAAGATGCCCTTGAACCTGGAGATTTGGGACCCATGCGATGGGTACCACACAGTATTACTTTAAAGGGTCTGTGTTTGCTCACCCAACCTCACCAAACCTCTCAGCCCCAAGAGTGTCCACCCTTATGTCCCATCCAGCTGTGGGTCTAGATATGGTCAATCCAGGTTGCATCACAAGCCCTGAACGCATTGTGTAAGAATTTCTCTCTCTTTCACTGTCTTTCTTTCATGGGTGTTTCAAAGTAATTTATTTTTATAATGGGGTTTAGCTGCTTTTCACCGCTGTGTTTATGCCGCTTTACACCCACTTGACACACTAACAGAGAGATATCAATACATAGCTTTTAAGATTATTACTAGTCAGATATATTCTTGTGCGGTGAATAGGGCGTGTTGAGTCCAGTTCTCTGAGCAAGGAGTAGGTCTTGTCTATTACATATTGGGTTTATGGAATGGTATCTGAGCTAATTTGAAAACCTTGTTTTATGTATCACCCCACCTCACCTTTCCCGTTAAGCAGCCATAGTGTGTTTTCTGCATGTGTGACTCTGTTCTGTTTTGTAATTCAGTTCAAGTGTAACGGTTTTTACATTCCCTCTATCAGTGATACCTTATGAGAAGTGTCCTTTTCTGTGTGACTTATTTCACTTAGAATCGTCGTACCTAAATCCACTCATCATGCTGCTACTAGCCTTATGACATTGATTTCATGGCTGAGTGATATTCCATTGAACATAAGGACCACAACTTCTTTACCCATTTTTCTCTTTCCTGGGATATTTTAGGTGGAATGAAGTGGAGGTCCTTGTCAACAGAGCAGCCCTAAACTTTGGGGTGCTTGTGTCTTGCTGATTTTTAATTTTCCCAATTTATACCCCCATGAGTGGAAGTGCCCTATGCTCTCTAAGCTGTGTTTTTCAGATGTTTCAGGACTCACCGTACACTTCTCCACAGTGGCTGTTGGCAATTTACATCCCGCCCATCAGTGTAGCAAGGCTCCCATTTCTCCATGGCCTGTCCTGCATTTCTGGTTTTGACACTTTTTTCAGCATGGCCCTTTTGACCGATGGGAAGCGAGACTTCTTTGTAGCGCTGATTTGCCTTTCCAGGTTGCTTGGTTGGCCAAAAAGGGCGTATGCGTTTTTTCCTGAATATATTCTGGAGAAAACGCATACGCCCTTTTTGGCCAAGGGCATCATTGTCAACGTTTTGCCGCTTTTCATGTGCTTTAAAGGCGATTCGAATCTACCTCCTGAAATCTGTTTCCTGCAATTCTGCCTTGATTTCAAATCCTCTTCTTTGCCTTCCCTCAATATATTTGTGGACGAGAGTTATCATTTATAACTCTGCAGGTTTGTGAATTGCAGTGCCCTGAACCTCCATTTTACAACTCGTTTTTATGGGAGCTGGCCGTAAAATCGCAGAATGGCTTCAGGCCCTGTTCTCGTTCCGGGGGGGCAGGCTGAGCCTGTGGTTAATTCTTCTTCCTGATGGGAAAATAGAGTGACCTGTGCCTGTCCCAACACCAAGAGCTAGTCTCTCGTTGGTTCCACGTCTTCCCGTTTATCCTCAGGACAGATTGCAACCTGTATGGAACAGGAGGTTAAAGGTGCTGATGCTCCAAGTAGGGAGCTTTCTAGTAAAGCGGCTGGAATGGCGAACCCGGGCACAAGGAGATGAGAAATGAGGTGCCTTTTAGAAACCTTTCCCCATCACACGGTGTACCATCTTCTGGGTTTCTCATGCATGTTTTCGATGTAGGAAGATGCCCTTGAACCTGGAGATTTGGGACCCATGCGATGGGTACCACACAGTATTACTTTAAAGGGTCTGTGTTTGCTCACCCAACCTCACCAAACCTCTCAGCCCCAAGAGTGTCCACCCTTATGTCCCATCCAGCTGTGGGTCTAGATATGGTCAATCCAGGTTGCATCACAAGCCCTGAACGCATTGTGTAAGAATTTCTCTCTCTTTCACTGTCTTTCTTTCATGGGTGTTTCAAAGTAATTTATTTTTATAATGGGGTTTAGCTGCTTTTCACTGCTGTGTTTATGCCGCTTTACACCCACTTGACACACTAACAGAGAGATATCAATACATAGGTTTTACGATTATTAGTAGTCAGATATATTCTTGTGCGGTGAATAGGGCGTGTTGAGTCCAGTTCTCTGAGCAAGGAGTAGGTCTTGTCTATTACATATTGGGTTTATGGAATGGTATCTGAGCTAATTTGATACCCTTGTTTTATGTATCACCCCACCTCACCTTTCCCGTTAAGCAGCCATAGTGTGTTTTCTGCATGTGTGACTCTGTTCTGTTTTGTAATTCAGTTCAAGTGTAATGGTTTTTACATTCCCTCTATCAGTGATACCTTATGAGAAGTGTCCTTTTCTGTGTGACTTATTTCACTTAGAATCGTCGTACCTAAATCCACTCATCATGCTGCTACTAACCTTACGACATTGATTTCCTGGCTGAGTGATATTCCATTGTACATAAGGACCACAACTTCTTTATCCATTTTTCTCTTTCCTGGGATATTTAAGGTGGAATGAAGTGGAGGTCCTGGTCAACAGAGCAGCCCTAAACTTTGGGGTGCTTGTGTCTTGCTGATTTTTAATTTTCCCAATTTATACCCCCATGAGTGGAAGTGCCCTATGCTCTCTAAGCTGTGTTTTTCAGATGTTTCAGGACTCACCGGACACTTCTCCAGAGTGGCTCTTGGCAATTTCCATCCCGCCCATCAGTGTAGCAAGGCTCCCATTTCTCCATGGCCTGTCCTGCATTTCTGGTTTTGACACTTTTTTCAGCATGGCCCTTTTGACCGATGGGAAGCGAGACTTCTTTGTAGCGCTGATTTGCCTTTCCAGGTTGCTTGGTTGGCCAAAAAGGGCGTATGCGTTTTTTCCTGAATATATTCAGGAAAAAACGCATACGCCCTTTTTGGCCAAGGGCATCATTGTCAACGTTTTGCCGCTTTTCATGTGCTTTAAAGGCGATTCGTATCTACCTCCTGAAATCTGTTTCCTGCAATTCTGCCTTGATTTCAAATCCTCTTCTTTGCCTTCCCTCAATATATTTGTGGACGAGAGTTATCATTTATAACTCTGCAGGTTTGTGAATTGCAGTGCCCTGAACCTCCATTCTACAACTCGTTTTTATGGGAGCTGGCCGCAAAAGCGCAGAATGGCTTCAGGCCCTGTTCTGGTTCCGGGGGGCAGGGGGAGCCTGTGGTTAATTCTTCTTTCTGATGGGAAAATAGAGTGACCTGTGCCTGTCCCAACACCAAGAGCTGGTCTCTCGTTGGTTCCACGTCTTCCCGTTTATCCTCAGGACAAATTGCAACCTGTACGGAACAGGAGGTTAAAGGGGCTGATGCTCCAAGTAGGGAGCTTACTAGTAAAGCGGCTGGAATGGCGAACCCGGGCACAAGGAGATGAGAAATGAGGTGCGTTTTAGAAACCTTTCCCCATCACACGGTGTACCATCTTCTGGGTTTCTCATGCATGTTTTTGATGTAGGAAGATGCCCTTGAACCTGGAGATTTGGGACCCATGCGATGGGTACCACGCAGTATTACTTTAAAGGGTCTGCGTTTGCTCACCCAACCTCACCAAACCTCTCAGCCCCAAGAGTGTCCACCCTTATGTCTCATCCAGCTGTGGGTCTAGATATGGTCAATCCAGGTTGCATCACAGCCCCTGAACGCATTGTGTAAGAATTTCTCTCTCTTTCACTGTCTTTGTTTCATGGGTGTTTCAAAGTAATTTATTTTTATAATGGGGTTTAGCTGCTTTTCACTGCTGTGTTTATGCCGCTTTACACCCACTTGACACACTAACAGAGAGATATCAATACATAGGTTTTACGATTATTATTAGTCAGATATATTCTTGTGCGGTGAATAGGGCGTGTTTAGTCCAGTTCTCTGAGCAAGGAGTAGGTCTTGTCTATTACATATTGGGTTTATGGAATGGTATCTGAGCTAATTTGATACCCTTGTTTTATGTATCACCCCACCTCACCTTTCCCGTTAAGCAGCCATAGTGTGTTTTCTGCATGTGTGACTCTGTTCTGTTTTGTAATTCAGTTCAAGTGTAACGGTTTTTACATTCCCTCTATCAGTGATACCTTATGAGAAGTGTCCTTTTCTGTGTGACTTATTTCACTTAGAATCGTCGTACCTAAATCCACTCATCATGCTGCTACTAGCCTTATGACATTGATTTCATGGCTGAGTGATATTCCATTGTACATAAGGACCACAACTTCTTTACCCATTTTTCTCTTTCCTGGGATATTTTAGGTGGAATGAAGTGGAGGTCCTTGTCAACAGAGCAGCCCTAAACTTTGGGGTGCTTGTGTCATGCTGATTTTTAATTTTCCCAATTTATACCCCCATGAGTGGAAGTGCCCTATGCTCTCTAAGCTGTGTTTTTCAGATGTTTCAGCACTCACCGTACACTTCTCCACAGTGGCTGTTGGCAATTTACATCCCGCCCATCAGTGTAGCAAGGCTCCCATTTCTCCATGGCCTGTCCTGCATTTCTGGTTTTGACACTTTTTTCAGCATGGCCCTTTTGACCGATGGGAAGCGAGACTTCTTTGTAGCGCTGATTTGCCTTTCCAGGTTGCTTGGTTGGCCAAAAAGGGCGTATGCGTTTTTTCCTGAATATATTCAGGAAAAAACGCATACGCCCTTTTTGGCCAAGGGCATCATTGTCAACGTTTTGCCGCTTTTCATGTGCTTTAAATGCGATTCGAATCTACCTCCTGAAATCTGTTTCCTGCAATTCTGCCTTGATTTCAAATCCTCTTCTTTGCCTTCCCTCAATATATTTGTGGACGAGAGTTATCATTTATAACTCTGCAGGTTTGTGAATTGCAGTGCCCTGAACCTCCATTTTACAACTCGTTTTTATGGGAGCTGGCCGTAAAATCGCAGAATGGCTTCAGGCCCTGTTCTCGTTCCGGGGGGGCAGGCTGAGCCTGTGGTTAATTCTTCTTCCTGATGGGAAAATAGAGTGACCTGTGCCTGTCCCAACACCAAGAGCTAGTCTCTCGTTGGTTCCACGTCTTCCCGTTTATCCTCAGGACAGATTGCAACCTGTATGGAACAGGAGGTTAAAGGTGCTGATGCTCCAAGTAGGGAGCTTTCTAGTAAAGCGGCTGGAATGGCGAACCCGGGCACAAGGAGATGAGAAATGAGGTGCCTTTTAGAAACCTTTCCCCATCACACGGTGTACCATCTTCTGGGTTTCTCATGCATGTTTTCGATGTAGGAAGATGCCCTTGAACCTGGAGATTTGGGACCCATGCGATGGGTACCACACAGTATTACTTTAAAGGGTCTGTGTTTGCTCACCCAACCTCACCAAACCTCTCAGCCCCAAGAGTGTCCACCCTTATGTCCCATCCAGCTGTGGGTCTAGATATGGTCAATCCAGGTTGCATCACAAGCCCTGAACGCATTGTGTAAGAATTTCTCTCTCTTTCACTGTCTTTCTTTCATGGGTGTTTCAAAGTAATTTATTTTTATAATGGGGTTTAGCTGCTTTTCACCGCTGTGTTTATGCCGCTTTACACCCACTTGACACACTAACAGAGAGATATCAATACATAGGTTTTAAGATTATTAGTAGTCAGATATATTCTTGTGCGGTGAATAGGGCGTGTTGAGTCCAGTTCTCTGAGCAAGGAGTAGGTCTTGTCTCTTACATATTGGGTTTATGGAACGGTATCTGAGCTAATTTGATACCCTTGTTTTATGTATCACCCCACCTCACCTTTCCCGTTAAGCAGCCATAGTGTGTTTTCTGCATGTGTGACTCTGTTCTGTTTTGTAATTCAGTTCAAGTGTAACGGTTTTTACATTCCCTCTATCAGTGATACCTTATGAGAAGTGTCCTTTTCTGTGTGACTTATTTCACTTAGAATCCTCGTACCTAAATCCACTCATCATGCTGCTACTAACCTTACGACATTGATTTCATGGCTGAGTGATATTCCATTGTACATAAGGACCACAACTTCTTTATCCATTTTTCTCTTTCCTGGGATATTTAAGGTGGAATGAAGTGGAGGTCCTTGTCAACAGAGAAGCCCTAAACTTTGGGGTGCTTGTGTCTTGCTGATTTTTAATTTTCCCAATTTATACCCCCATGAGTGGAAGTGCCCTATGCTCTCTAAGCTGTGTTTTTTAGATGTTTCAGGACTCACCGTACACTTCTCCACAGTGGCTGTTGGCAATTTACATCCCGCCCATCAGTGTAGCAAGGCTCCCATTTCTCCATGGCCTGTCCTGCATTTCTGGTTTTGACACTTTTTTCAGCATGGCCCTTTTGACCGATGGGAAGCGAGACTTCTTTGTAGCGCTGATTTGCCTTTCCAGGTTGCTTGGTTGGCCAAAAAGGGCGTGTGCGTTTTATCCTGAATATATTCAGGAAAAAACGCATACGCCCTTTTTGGCCAAGGGCATCATTGTCAACGTTTTGCCGCTTTTCATGTGCTTTAAAGGCGATTCGTATCTACCTCCTGAAATCTGTTTCCTGCAATTCTGCCTTGATTTCACATCCTCTTCTTTGCCTCCCCTCAATATATTTGTGGACGAGAGTTATCATTTATAACTCTGCAGGTTTGTGAATTGCAGTGCCCTGAACCTCCATTTTACAACTCGTTTTTATGGGAGCTGGCCGCAAAATCGCAGAATGGCTTCAGGCCCTGTTCTGGTTCCGGGGGGCAGGCTGAGCCTGTGGTTAATTCTTCTTTCTGATGGGAAAATAGAGTGACCTGTGCCTGTCCCAACACCAAGAGCTAGTCTCACGTTGGTTCCACGTCTTCCCGTTTATCCTCAGGACAAATTGCAACCTGTACGGAACAGGAGGTTAAAGGTGCTGATGCTCCAAGTAGGGAGCTTGCTAGTAAAGCGGCTGGAATGGCGAACCCGGGCACAAGGAGATGAGAAATGAGGTGCGTTTTAGAAACATTTCCCCATCACACGATGTACCATCTTCTGGGTTTCTCATGCATGTTTTTGATGTAGGAAGATGCCCTTGAACCTGGAGATTTGGGACCCATGCGATGGGTACCACGCAGTATTACTTTAAAGGGTCTGCGTTTGCTCACCCAACCTCACCAAACCTCTCATCCCCAAGAGTGTCCACCCTTATGTCTCATCCAGCTGTGGGTCTAGATATGGTCAATCCAGGTTGCATCACAGCCCCTGAACGCATTGTGTGAGAATTTCTCTCTCTTTCACTGTCTTTGTTTCATGGGTGTTTCAAAGTAATTTATTTTTATAATGGGGTTTAGCTGCTTTTCACTGCTGTGTTTATGCCACTTTACACCCACTTGACACAGTAACAGAGAGATATCAATACATAGGTTTTACGATTATTATTAGTCAGATATATTCTTGTGCGGTGAATAGGGCGTGTTGAGTCCAGTTCTCTGAGCAAGGAGTAGGTCTTGTCTATTACATATTGGGTTTATGGAATGGTATCTGAGCTAATTTGATACCCTTGTTTTATGTATCACCCCACCTCACCTTTCCCGTTAAGCAGCCATAGTGTGTTTTCTGCATGTGTGACTCTGTTCTGTTTTGTAATTCAGTTCAAGTGTAATGGTTTTTACATTCCCTCTATCAGTGATACCTTATGAGAAGTGTCCTTTTCTGTGTGACTTATTTCACTTAGAATCGTCGTACCTAAATCCACTCATCATGCTGCTACTAACCTTACGACATTGATTTCCTGGCTGAGTGATATTCCATTGTACATAAGGACCACAACTTCTTTATCCATTTTTCTCTTTCCTGGGATATTTAAGGTGGAATGAAGTGGAGGTCCTGGTCAACAGAGCAGCCCTAAACTTTGGGGTGCTTGTGTCTTGCTGATTTTTAATTTTCCCAATTTATACCCCCATGAGTGGAAGTGCCCTAAGCTCTCTAAGCTGTGTTTTTCAGATGTTTCAGGACTCACCGGACACTTCTCCAGAGTGGCTCTTGGCAATTTACATCCCGCCCATCAGTGTAGCAAGGCTCCCATTTCTCCATGGCCTGTCCTGCATTTCTGGTTTTGACACTTTTTTCAGCATGGCCCTTTTGACCGATGGGAAGCGAGACTTCTTTGTAGCGCTGATTTGCCTTTCCAGGTTGCTTGGTTGGCCAAAAAGGGCGTATGCGTTTTTTCCTGAATATATTCAGGAAAAAACGCATACGCCCTTTTTGGCCAAGGGCATCATTGTCAACGTTTTGCCGCTTTTCATGTGCTTTAAAGGCGATTCGTATCTACCTCCTGAAATCTGTTTCCTGCAATTCTGCCTTGATTTCAAATCCTCTTCTTTGCCTTCCCTCAATATATTTGTGGACGAGAGTTATCATTTATAACTCTGCAGGTTTGTGAATTGCAGTGCCCTGAACCTCCATTCTACAACTCGTTTTTATGGGAGCTGGCCGCAAAAGCGCAGAATGGCTTCAGGCCCTGTTCTGGTTCCGGGGGGCAGGGGGAGCCTGTGGTTAATTCTTCTTTCTGATGGGAAAATAGAGTGACCTGTGCCTGTCCCAACACCAAGAGCTGGTCTCTCGTTGGTTCCACGTCTTCCCGTTTATCCTCAGGACAAATTGCAACCTGTACGGAACAGGAGGTTAAAGGGGCTGATGCTCCAAGTAGGGAGCTTACTAGTAAAGCGGCTGGAATGGCGAACCCGGGCACAAGGAGATGAGAAATGAGGTGCGTTTTAGAAACCTTTCCCCATCACACGGTGTACCATCTTCTGGGTTTCTCATGCATGTTTTTGATGTAGGAAGATGCCCTTGAACCTGGAGATTTGGGACCCATGCGATGGGTACCACGCAGTATTACTTTAAAGGGTCTGCGTTTGCTCACCCAACCTCACCAAACCTCTCAGCCCCAAGAGTGTCCACCCTTATGTCTCATCCAGCTGTGCGTCTAGATATGGTCAATCCAGGTTGCATCACAGCCCCTGAATGCATTGTGTAAGAATTTCTCTCTCTTTCACTGTCTTTGTTTCATGGGTGTTTCAAAGTAATTTATTTTTATAATGGGGTTTAGCTGCTTTTCACTGCTGTGTTTATGCCGCTTTACACCCACTTGACACACTAACAGAGAGATATCAATACATAGGTTTTACGATTATTATTAGTCAGATATATTCTTGTGCGGTGAATAGGGCGTGTTGAGTCCAGTTCTCTGAGCAAGGAGTAGGTCTTGTCTATTACATATTGGGTTTATGGAATGGTATCTGAGCTAATTTGATACCCTTGTTTTATGTATCACCCCACCTCACCTTTCCCGTTAAGCAGCCATAGTGTGTTTTCTGCATGTGTGACTCTGTTCTGTTTTGTAATTCAGTTCAAGTGTAACGGTTTTTACATTCCCTCTATCAGTGATACCTTATGAGAAGTGTCCTTTTCTGTGTGACTTATTTCACTTAGAATCGTCGTACCTAAATCCACTCATCATGCTGCTACTAGCCTTATGACATTGATTTCATGGCTGAGTGATATTCCATTGAACATAAGGACCACAACTTCTTTACCCATTTTTCTCTTTCCTGGGATATTTTAGGTGGAATGAAGTGGAGGTCCTTGTCAACAGAGCAGCCCTAAACTTTGGGGTGCTTGTGTCTTGCTGATTTTTAATTTTCCCAATTTATACCCCCTGAGTGGAAGTGCCCTATGCTCTCTAAGCTGTGTTTTTCAGATGTTTCAGGACTCACCGTACACTTCTCCACAGTGGCTGTTGGCAATTTACATCCCGCCCATCAGTGTAGCAAGGCTCCCATTTCTCCATGGCCTGTCCTGCATTTCTGGTTTTGACACTTTTTTCAGCATGGCCTTTTTGACCGATGGGAAGCGAGACTTCTTTGTAGCGCTGATTTGCCTTTCCAGGTTGCTTGGTTGGCCAAAAAGGGCGTATGCGTTTTTTCCTGAATATATTCAGGAAAAAACGCATACGCCCTTTTTGGCCAAGGGCATCATTGTCAACGTTTTGCCGCTTTTCATGTGCTTTAAATGCGATTCGAATCTACCTCCTGAAATCTGTTTCCTGCAATTCTGCCTTGATTTCAAATCCTCTTCTTTGCCTTCCCTCAATATATTTGTGGACGAGAGTTATCATTTATAACTCTGCAGGTTTGTGAATTGCAGTGCCCTGAACCTCCATTTTACAACTCGTTTTTATGGGAGCTGGCCGTAAATTCGCAGAATGGCTTCAGGCCCTGTTCTCGTTCCGGGGGGGCAGGCTGAGCCTGTGGTTAATTCTTCTTCCTGATGGGAAAATAGAGTGACCTGTGCCTGTCCCAACACCAAGAGCTAGTCTCTCGTTGGTTCCACGTCTTCCCGTTTATCCTCAGGACAGATTGCAACCTGTATGGAACAGGAGGTTAAAGGTGCTGATGCTCCAAGTAGGGAGATTTCTAGTAAAGCGGCTGGAATGGCGAACCCGGGCACAAGGAGATGAGAAATGAGGTGCCTTTTAGAAACCTTTCCCCATCACACGGTGTACCATCTTCTGGGTTTCTCATGCATGTTTTCGATGTAGGAAGATGCCCTTGAACCTGGAGATTTGGGACCCATGCGATGGGTACCACACAGTATTACTTTAAAGGGTCTGTGTTTGCTCACCCAACCTCACCAAACCTCTCAGCCCCAAGAGTGTCCACCCTTATGTCCCATCCAGCTGTGGGTCTAGATATGGTCAATCCAGGTTGCATCACAAGCCCTGAACGCATTGTGTAAGAATTTCTCTCTCTTTCACTGTCTTTCTTTCATGGGTGTTTCAAAGTAATTTATTTTTATAATGGGGTTTAGCTGCTTTTCACTGCTGTGTTTATGCCGCTTTACACCCACTTGACACACTAACAGAGAGATATCAATACATAGCTTTTACGATTATTACTAGTCAGATATATTCTTGTGCGGTGAATAGGGCGTGTTGAGTCCAGTTCTCTGAGCAAGGAGTAGGTCTTGTCTATTACATATTGGGTTTATGGAATGGTATCTGAGCTAATTTGATACCCTTGTTTTATGTATCACCCCACCTCACCTTTCCCGTTAAGCAGCCATAGTGTGTTTTCTGCAAGTGTGACTCTGTTCTGTTTTGTAATTCAGTTCAAGTGTAATGGTTTTTACATTCCCTCTATCAGTGATACCTTATGAGAAGTGTCCTTTTCTGTGTGACTTATTTCACTTAGAATCGTCGTACCTAAATCCACTCATCATGCTGCTACTAACCTTACGACATTGATTTCCTGGCTGAGTGATATTCCATTGTACATAAGGACCACAACTTCTTTATCCATTTTTCTCTTTCCTGGGATATTTAAGGTGGAATGAAGTGGAGGTCCTGGTCAACAGAGCAGCCCTAAACTTTGGGGTGCTTGTGTCTTGCTGATTTTTAATTTTCCCAATTTATACCCCCATGAGTGGAAGTGCCCTATGCTCTCTAAGCTGTGTTTTTCAGATGTTTCAGGACTCACCGGACACTTCTCCAGAGTGGCTCTTGGCAATTTACATCCCGCCCATCAGTGTAGCAAGGCTCCCATTTCTCCATGGCCTGTCCTGCATTTCTGGTTTTGACACTTTTTTCAGCATGGCCCTTTTGACCGATGGGAAGCGAGACTTCTTTGTAGCACTGATTTGCCTTTCCAGGTTGCTTGGTTGGCCAAAAAGGGCGTATGCGTTTTTTCCTGAATATATTCAGGAAAAAACGCATACGCCCTTTTTGGCCAAGGGCATCATTGTCAACGTTTTGCCGCTTTTCATGTGCTTTAAAGGCGATTCGTATCTACCTCCTGAAATCTGTTTCCTGCAATTCTGCCTTGATTTCAAATCCTCTTCTTTGCCTTCCCTCAATATATTTGTGGACGAGAGTTATCATTTATAACTCTGCAGGTTTGTGAATTGCAGTGCCCTGAACCTCCATTCTACAACTCGTTTTTATGGGAGCTGGCCGCAAAAGCGCAGAATGGCTTCAGGCCCTGTTCTGGTTCCGGGGGGCAGGGGGAGCCTGTGGTTAATTCTTCTTTCTGATGGGAAAATAGAGTGACCTGTGCCTGTCCCAACACCAAGAGCTGGTCTCTCGTTGGTTCCACGTCTTCCCGTTTATCCTCAGGACAAATTGCAACCTGTACGGAACAGGAGGTTAAAGGGGCTGATGCTCCAAGTAGGGAGCTTACTAGTAAAGCGGCTGGAATGGCGAACCCGGGCACAAGGAGATGAGAAATGAGGTGCGTTTTAGAAACCTTTCCCCATCACACGGTGTACCATCTTCTGGGTTTCTCATGCATGTTTTTGATGTAGGAAGATGCCCTTGAACCTGGAGATTTGGGACCCATGCGATGGGTACCACGCAGTATTACTTTAAAGGGTCTGCGTTTGCTCACCCAACCTCACCAAACCTCTCAGCCCCAAGAGTGTCCACCCTTATGTCTCATCCAGCTGTGCGTCTAGATATGGTCAATCCAGGTTGCATCACAGCCCCTGAATGCATTGTGTAAGAATTTCTCTCTCTTTCACTGTCTTTGTTTCATGGGTGTTTCAAAGAAATTTATTTTTATAATGGGGTTTAGCTGCTTTTCACTGCTGTGTTTATGCCGCTTTACACCCACTTGACACACTAACAGAGAGATATCAATACATAGGTTTTACGATTATTATTAGTCAGATATATTCTTGTGCGGTGAATAGGGCGTGTTGAGTCCAGTTCTCTGAGCAAGGAGTAGGTCTTGTCTATTACATATTGGGTTTATGGAATGGTATCTGAGCTAATTTGATACCCTTGTTTTATGTATCACCCCACCTCACCTTTCCCGTTAAGCAGCCATAGTGTGTTTTCTGCATGTGTGACTCTGTTCTGTTTTGTAATTCAGTTCAAGTGTAACGGTTTTTACATTCCCTCTATCAGAGATACCTTATGAGAAGTGTCCTTTTCTGCGTGACTTATTTCACTTAGAATCGTCGTACCTAAATCCACTCATCATGCTGCTACTAGCCTTATGACATTGATTTCATGGCTGAGTGATATTCCATTGAACATAAGGACCACAACTTCTTTACCCATTTTTCTCTTTCCTGGGATATTTTAGGTGGAATGAAGTGGAGGTCCTTGTCAACAGAGCAGCCCTAAACTTTGGGGTGCTTGTGTCTTGCTGATTTTTAATTTTCCCAATTTATACCCCCATGAGTGGAAGTGCCCTATGCTCTCTAAGCTGTGTTTTTCAGATGTTTCAGGACTCACCGTACACTTCTCCACAGTGGCTGTTGGCAATTTACATCCCGCCCATCAGTGTAGCAAGGCTCCCATTTCTCCATGGCCTGTCCTGCATTTCTGGTTTTGACACTTTTTTCAGCATGGCCCTTTTGACCGATGGGAAGCGAGACTTCTTTGTAGCGCTGATTTGCCTTTCCAGGTTGCTTGGTTGGCCAAAAAGGGCGTATGCGTTTTTTCCTGAATATATTCAGGAGAAAACGCATACGCCCTTTTTGGCCAAGGGCATCATTGTCAACGTTTTGCCGCTTTTCATGTGCTTTAAAGGCGATTCGAATCTACCTCCTGAAATCTGTTTCCTGCAATTCTGCCTTGATTTCAAATCCTCTTCTTTGCCTTCCCTCAATATATTTGTGGACGAGAGTTATCATTTATAACTCTGCAGGTTTGTGAATTGCAGTGCCCTGAACCTCCATTTTACAACTCGTTTTTATGGGAGCTGGCCGTAAATTCGCAGAATGGCTTCAGGCCCTGTTCTCGTTCCGGGGGGGCAGGCTGAGCCTGTGGTTAATTCTTCTTCCTGATGGGAAAATAGAGTGACCTGTGCCTGTCCCAACACCAAGAGCTAGTCTCTCGTTGGTTCCACGTCTTCCCGTTTATCCTCAGGACAGATTGCAACCTGTATGGAACAGGAGGTTAAAGGTGCTGATGCTCCAAGTAGGGAGCTTTCTAGTAAAGCGGCTGGAATGGCGAACCCGGGCACAAGGAGATGAGAAATGAGGTGCCTTTTAGAAACCTTTCCCCATCACACGGTGTACCATCTTCTGGGTTTCTCATGCATGTTTTCGATGTAGGAAGATGCCCTTGAACCTGGAGATTTGGGACCCATGCGATGGGTACCACACAGTATTACTTTAAAGGGTCTGTGTTTGCTCACCCAACCTCACCAAACCTCTCAGCCCCAAGAGTGTCCACCCTTATGTCCCATCCAGCTGTGGGTCTAGATATGGTCAATCCAGGTTGCATCACAAGCCCTGAACGCATTGTGTAAGAATTTCTCTCTCTTTCACTGTCTTTCTTTCATGGGTGTTTCAAAGTAATTTATTTTTATAATGGGGTTTAGCTGCTTTTCACTGCTGTGTTTATGCCGCTTTACACCCACTTGACACACTAACAGAGAGATATCAATACATAGCTTTTACGATTATTACTAGTCAGATATATTCTTGTGCGGTGAATAGGGCGTGTTGAGTCCAGTTCTCTGAGCAAGGAGTAGGTCTTGTCTATTACATATTGGGTTTATGGAATGGTATCTGAGCTAATTTGATACCCTTGTTTTATGTATCACCCCACCTCACCTTTCCCGTTAAGCAGCCATAGTGTGTTTTCTGCAAGTGTGACTCTGTTCTGTTTTGTAATTCAGTTCAAGTGTAATGGTTTTTACATTCCCTCTATCAGTGATACCTTATGAGAAGTGTCCTTTTCTGTGTGACTTATTTCACTTAGAATCGTCGTACCTAAATCCACTCATCATGCTGCTACTAACCTTACGACATTGATTTCCTGGCTGAGTGATATTCCATTGTACATAAGGACCACAACTTCTTTATCCATTTTTCTCTTTCCTGGGATATTTAAGGTGGAATGAAGTGGAGGTCCTGGTCAACAGAGCAGCCCTAAACTTTGGGGTGCTTGTGTCTTGCTGATTTTTAATTTTCCCAATTTATACCCCCATGAGTGGAAGTGCCCTATGCTCTCTAAGCTGTGTTTTTCAGATGTTTCAGGACTCACCGGACACTTCTCCAGAGTGGCTCTTGGCAATTTACATCCCGCCCATCAGTGTAGCAAGGCTCCCATTTCTCCATGGCCTGTCCTGCATTTCTGGTTTTGACACTTTTTTCAGCATGGCCCTTTTGACCGATGGGAAGCGAGACTTCTTTGTAGCACTGATTTGCCTTTCCAGGTTGCTTGGTTGGCCAAAAAGGGCGTATGCGTTTTTTCCTGAATATATTCAGGAAAAAACGCATACGCCCTTTTTGGCCAAGGGCATCATTGTCAACGTTTTGCCGCTTTTCATGTGCTTTAAAGGCGATTCGTATCTACCTCCTGAAATCTGTTTCCTGCAATTCTGCCTTGATTTCAAATCCTCTTCTTTGCCTTCCCTCAATATATTTGTGGACGAGAGTTATCATTTATAACTCTGCAGGTTTGTGAATTGCAGTGCCCTGAACCTCCATTCTACAACTCGTTTTTATGGGAGCTGGCCGCAAAAGCGCAGAATGGCTTCAGGCCCTGTTCTGGTTCCGGGGGGCAGGGGGAGCCTGTGGTTAATTCTTCTTTCTGATGGGAAAATAGAGTGACCTGTGCCTGTCCCAACACCAAGAGCTGGTCTCTCGTTGGTTCCACGTCTTCCCGTTTATCCTCAGGACAAATTGCAACCTGTACGGAACAGGAGGTTAAAGGGGCTGATGCTCCAAGTAGGGAGCTTACTAGTAAAGCGGCTGGAATGGCGAACCCGGGCACAAGGAGATGAGAAATGAGGTGCGTTTTAGAAACCTTTCCCCATCACACGGTGTACCATCTTCTGGGTTTCTCATGCATGTTTTGGATGTAGGAAGATGCCCTTGAACCTGGAGATTTGGGACCCATGCGATGGGTACCACGCAGTATTACTTTAAAGGGTCTGCGTTTGCTCACCCAACCTCACCAAACCTCTCAGCCCCAAGAGTGTCCACCCTTATGTCTCATCCAGCTGTGCGTCTAGATATGGTCAATCCAGGTTGCATCACAGCCCCTGAATGCATTGTGTAAGAATTTCTCTCTCTTTCACTGTCTTTGTTTCATGGGTGTTTCAAAGAAATTTATTTTTATAATGGGGTTTAGCTGCTTTTCACTGCTGTGTTTATGCCGCTTTACACCCACTTGACACACTAACAGAGAGATATCAATACATAGGTTTTACGATTATTAGTAGTCAGATATATTCTTGTGCGGTGAATAGGGCGTGTTGAGTCCAGTTCTCTGAGCAAGGAGTAGGTCTTGTCTATTACATATTGGGTTTATGGAATGGTATCTGAGCTAATTTGATACCCTTGTTTTATGTATCACCCCACCTCACCTTTCCCGTTAAGCAGCCATAGTGTGTTTTCTGCATGTGTGACTCTGTTCTGTTTTGTAATTCAGTTCAAGTGTAACGGTTTTTACATTCCCTCTATCAGAGATACCTTATGAGAAGTGTCCTTTTCTGCGTGACTTATTTCACTTAGAATCGTCGTACCTAAATCCACTCATCATGCTGCTACTAGCCTTATGACATTGATTTCATGGCTGAGTGATATTCCATTGAACATAAGGACCACAACTTCTTTACCCATTTTTCTCTTTCCTGGGATATTTTAGGTGGAATGAAGTGGAGGTCCTTGTCAACAGAGCAGCCCTAAACTTTGGGGTGCTTGTGTCTTGCTGATTTTTAATTTTCCCAATTTATACCCCCATGAGTGGAAGTGCCCTATGCTCTCTAAGCTGTGTTTTTCAGATGTTTCAGGACTCACCGTACACTTCTCCACAGTGGCTGTTGGCAATTTACATCCCGCCCATCAGTGTAGCAAGGCTCCCATTTCTCCATGGCCTGTCCTGCATTTCTGGTTTTGACACTTTTTTCAGCATGGCCCTTTTGACCGATGGGAAGCGAGACTTCTTTGTAGCGCTGATTTGCCTTTCCAGGTTGCTTGGTTGGCCAAAAAGGGCGTATGCGTTTTTTCCTGAATATATTCAGGAGAAAACGCATACGCCCTTTTTGGCCAAGGGCATCATTGTCAACGTTTTGCCGCTTTTCATGTGCTTTAAAGGCGATTCGAATCTACCTCCTGAAATCTGTTTCCTGCAATTCTGCCTTGATTTCAAATCCTCTTCTTTGCCTTCCCTCAATATATTTGTGGACGAGAGTTATCATTTATAACTCTGCAGGTTTGTGAATTGCAGTGCCCTGAACCTCCATTTTACAACTCGTTTTTATGGGAGCTGGCCGTAAAATCGCAGAATGGCTTCAGGCCCTGTTCTCGTTCCGGGGGGGCAGGCTGAGCCTGTGGTTAATTCTTCTTCCTGATGGGAAAATAGAGTGACCTGTGCCTGTCCCAACACCAAGAGCTAGTCTCTCGTTGGTTCCACGTCTTCCCGTTTATCCTCAGGACAGATTGCAACCTGTATGGAACAGGAGGTTAAAGGTGCTGATGCTCCAAGTAGGGAGCTTTCTAGTAAAGCGGCTGGAATGGCGAACCCGGGCACAAGGAGATGAGAAATGAGGTGCCTTTTAGAAACCTTTCCCCATCACACGGTGTACCATCTTCTGGGTTTCTCATGCATGTTTTCGATGTAGGAAGATGCCCTTGAACCTGGAGATTTGGGACCCATGCGATGGGTACCACACAGTATTACTTTAAAGGGTCTGTGTTTGCTCACCCAACCTCACCAAACCTCTCAGCCCCAAGAGTGTCCACCCTTATGTCCCATCCAGCTGTGGGTCTAGATATGGTCAATCCAGGTTGCATCACAAGCCCTGAACGCATTGTGTAAGAATTTCTCTCTCTTTCACTGTCTTTCTTTCATGGGTGTTTCAAAGTAATTTATTTTTATAATGGGGTTTAGCTGCTTTTCACTGCTGTGTTTATGCCGCTTTACACCCACTTGACACACTAACAGAGAGATATCAATACATAGGTTTTACGATTATTAGTAGTCAGATATATTCTTGTGCGGTGAATAGGGCGTGTTGAGTCCAGTTCTCTGAGCAAGGAGTAGGTCTTGTCTATTACATATTGGGTTTATGGAATGGTATCTGAGCTAATTTGATACCCTTGTTTTATGTATCACCCCACCTCACCTTTCCCATTAAGCAGCCATAGTGTGTTTTCTGCATGTGTGACTCTGTTCTGTTTTGTAATTCAGTTCAAGTGTAATGGTTTTTACATTCCCTCTATCAGTGATACCTTATGAGAAGTGTCCTTTTCTGTGTGACTTATTTCACTTAGAATCGTCCTACCTAAATCCACTCATCATGCTGCTACTAACCTTACGACATTGATTTCCTGGCTGAGTGATATTCCATTGTACATAAGGACCACAACTTCTTTATCCATTTTTCTCTTTCCTGGGATATTTAAGGTGGAATGAAGTGGAGGTCCTGGTCAACAGAGCAGCCCTAAACTTTGGGGTGCTTGTGTCTTGCTGATTTTTAATTTTCCCAATTTATACCCCCATGAGTGGAAGTGCCCTATGCTCTCTAAGCTGTGTTTTTCAGATGTTTCAGGACTCACCGGACACTTCTCCAGAGTGGCTCTTGGCAATTTCCATCCCGCCCATCAGTGTAGCAAGGCTCCCATTTCTCCATGGCCTGTCCTGCATTTCTGGTTTTGACACTTTTTTCAGCATGGCCCTTTTGACCGATGGGAAGCGAGACTTCTTTGTAGCGCTGATTTGCCTTTCCAGGTTGCTTGGTTGGCCAAAAAGGGCGTATGCGTTTTTTCCTGAATATATTCAGGAAAAAACGCATACGCCCTTTTTGGCCAAGGGCATCATTGTCAACGTTTTGCCGCTTTTCATGTGCTTTAAAGGCGATTCGTATCTACCTCCTGAAATCTGTTTCCTGCAATTCTGCCTTGATTTCAAATCCTCTTCTTTGCCTTCCCTCAATATATTTGTGGACGAGAGTTATCATTTATAACTCTGCAGGTTTGTGAATTGCAGTGCCCTGAACCTCCATTCTACAACTCGTTTTTATGGGAGCTGGCCGCAAAAGTGCAGAATGGCTTCAGGCCCTGTTCTGGTTCCGAGGGTCAGGCTGAGCCTGTGGTTAATTCTTCTTTCTGATGGGAAAATAGAGTGACCTGTGCCTGTCCCAACACCAAGAGCTGGTGTCTCGTTGGTTCCACGTCTTCCCGTTTATCCTCAGGACAAATTGCAACCTGTACGGAACAGGAGGTTAAAGGGGCTGATGCTCCAATTAGGGAGCTTACTAGTAAAGCGGCTGGAATGGCGAACCCGGGCACAAGGAGATGAGAAATGAGGTGCGTTTTAGAAACCTTTCCACATCACACGGTGTACCATCTTCTGGGTTTCTCATGCATGTTTTCGATGTAGGAAGATGCCCTTGAACCTGGAGATTCGGGACCCATGCGATGGGTACCACGCAGTAGTACTTTAAAGGGTCTGCGTTTGCTCACCCAACCTCACCAAACCTCTCAGCCGCAACAGTGTCCACCCTTATGTCTCATCCAGCTGTGGGTCTAGATATGGTCAATCCAGGTTGCATCACAGCCCCTGAACGCATTGTGTAAGAATTTCTATCTCTTTCACTGTCTTTGTTTCATGGGTTTTTCAAAGTAATTTATTTTTATAATGGGGTTTAGCTGCTTTTCACTGCTGTGTTTATGCCGCTTTACACCCACTTGACACACTAACAGAGAGATATCAATACATAGCTTTTAAGATTATTACTAGTCAGATATATTCTTGTGCGGTGAATAGGGCGTGTTGAGTCCAGTTCTCTGAGCAAGGAGTAGGTCTTGTCTATTACATATTGGGTTTATGGAATGGTATCTGAGCTAATTTGAAAACCTTGTTTTATGTATCACCCCACCTCACCTTTCCCGTTAAGCAGCCATAGTGTGTTTTCTGCATGTGTGACTCTGTTCTGTTTTGTAATTCAGTTCAAGTGTAACGGTTTTTACATTCCCTCTATAAGTGATACCTTATGAGAAGTGTCCTTTTCTGTGTGACTTATTTCACTTAGAATCGTCGTACCTAAATCCACTCATCATGCTGCTACTAGCCTTATGACATTGATTTCATGGCTGAGTGATATTCCATTGTACATAAGGACCACAACTTCTTTATCCATTTTTCTCTTTCCTGGGATATTGAAGGTGGAATGAAGTGGAGGTCCTTGTCAACAGAGCAGCCCTAAACTTTGGGGTGCTTGTGTCTTGCTGATTTTTCATTTTCCCAATTTATACCCCCATGAGTGGAAGTGCCCTATGCTCTCTATGCTTTGCTTTTTAGACGTTTCAGGACTCACCGTACACTTCTCCAGAGTGGCTGTTGACAATTTACATCCCGCCCATCAGTGTAGCAAGGCTCCCATTTCTCCATGGCCTGTCCTGCATTTCTGGTTTTGACACTTTTTTCAGCATGGCCCTTTTGACCGATGGGAAGCGAGACATCTTTGTAGCGCTGATTTGCCTTTCCAGGTTGCTTGGTTGGCCAAAAAGGGCGTATGCGTTTTTTCCTGAATATATTCAGGAAAAAACGCATACGCCCTTTTTGGCCAAGGGCATCATTGTCAACGTTTTGCCGCTTTTCATGTGCTTTAAAGGCGATTCGAATCTACCTCCTGAAATCTGTTTCCTGCAATTCTGCCTTGATTTCAAATCCTCTTCTTTGCCTTCCCTCAATATATTTGTGGATGAGAGTTATCATTTATAACTCTGTAGGTTTGTGAATTGCAGTACTCTGAACCTCCATTTTACAACTCGCTTTTTAGGGAGCTGGCCGCAAAATCACAGGATGGCTTCAGGCCCTGTTCTGGTTCCGGGGGGCAGGCTGATCCTGTGGTTAATTCTTCTTCCTGATGGGAAAATAGAGTGACCTGTGCCTGTCCCAACACCAAGAGCTAGGCTTTCATTGGTTCCACGTCTTCCCGTTCATCCTCAGTATAAATTGCAACCTGTACGGAACAGGAGGTTAAAGGTGCTGATGCTCCAAGGAGGGAGATTGCTGGTAAAGTGGCTGGAATGGCGAACCCGGGCACAGGCAGATGAGAAATGAGGTGCGTTTTAGAAACCTTTCCCCATCACACGGTGTACCATCTTCTGGGTATCTCATGCATGTTTACGATGTAGGAAGATGACCTTGAAGCTGGAGTTTGGGACCCATGCGATGGGTACCACGCAGTATTACTTTAAAGGGTCTGCGTTTGCTCACCCAACCTCACCAAACCTCTCAGCCGCAACAGTGTCCACCCTTATGTCTCATCCAGCTGTGGGTCTAGATATGGTCAATCCAGGTTGCATCACAGCCCCTGAACGCATTGTGTAAGAATTTCGCTCTCTTTCACTGTCTTTGTTTCATGGGTTTTTCAAAGTAATTTATTTTTATAATGGGGTTTAGCTGCTTTTCACTGCTGTGTTTATGCCGCTTTTTACCCACTTGACACACTAACAGAGAGATATCAATACATAGGTTTTAAGATTATTACTAGTCAGATATATTCTTGTGCGGTGAATAGGGCGTGTTGAGTCCAGTTCTCTGAGCAAGGAGTAGGTCTTGTCTATTACATATTGGGTTTATGGAACGGTATCTGAGCTAATTTGAAACCCTTGTTTTATGTATCACCCCACCTCACCTTTCCCGTTAAGCAGCCATAGTGTGTTTTCTGCATGTGTGACTCTGTTCTGTTTTGTAATTCAGTTCAAGTGTAACGGTTTTTACATTCCCTCTATAAGTGATACCTTATGAGAAGTATCCTTTTCTGTGTGACTTATTTCACTTAGAATCGTCGTACCTAAATCCACTCATCATGCTGCTAGTAGCCTTATGACATTGATTTCATGGCTGAGTGATATTCCATTGTACATAAGGACCACAACTTCTTTATCCATTTTTCTCTTTCCTGGGATATTGAAGGTGGAATGAAGTGGAGGTCCTTGTCAACAGAGCAGTCCTAAACTTTGGGGTGCTTGTGTCTTGCTGATTTTTCATTTTCCCAATTTATACCCCCATGAGTGGAAGTGCCCTATGCTCTCTAAGCTTTGCTTTTCAGACGTTTCAGGACTCACCATACACTTCTCCAGAGTGGCTGTTGACAATATACATCCCACCCATCAGTGTAGCAAGGCTCCCATTTCTCCATGGCCTGTCCTGCATTTCTGGTTTTGACACTTTTTTCAGCATGGCCCTTTTGACCGATGGGAAGCGAGACATCTTTGTAGCGCTGATTTGCCTTTCCAGGTTGCTTGGTTGGCCAAAAAGGGCGTATGCGTTTTTTCCTGAATATATTCAGGAAAAAACGCATACGCCCTTTTTGGCCAAGGGCATCATTGTCAACGTTTTGCCGCTTTTCATGTGCTTTAAAGGCGATTCGAATCTACCTCCTGAAATCTGTTTCCTGCAATTCTGCCTTGATTTCAAATCCTCTTCTTTGCCTTCCCTCAATATATTTGTGGACGAGAGTTATCATTTATAACTCTGCAGGTTTGTGAATTGCAGTGCCCTGAACCTCCATTTTACAACTCGCTTTTTAGGGAGCTGGCCGCAAAAGCGCAGGATGGCTTCAGGCCCTGTTCTGGTTCCGGGGGCAGGCTGAGCCTGTGGTTAATTCTTCTTCCTGATGGGAAAATAGAGTGACCTGTGCCTGTCCCAACACCAAGAGCTAGTCTCTCATTGGTTCCACGTCTTCCCGTTCACCCTCAGGACAAATTGCAACCTGTAAGGAGCAGGAGGTTAAAGGTGCTGAGGCTCCAAATAGGGAGATGGCTAGTAAAGCGGCTGGAATAGCGAACCCGGGCACAAGGAGATGAGAAATGAGGTGCGTTTTAGAAACCTTTCCACATCACACGGTGTACCATCTTCTGGGTTTCTCATGCATGTTTTCGATGTAGGAAGATGCCCTTGAACCTGGAGATTCGGGACCCATGCAATGGGTACCACGCAGTATTACTTTAAAGGGTCTGCGTTTGCTCACCCAACCTCACCAAACCTCTCAGCCGCAACAGTGTCCACCCTTATGTCTCATCCAGCTGTGGGTCTAGATATGGTCAATCCAGGTTGCATCACAGCCCCTGAACGCATTGTGTAAGAATTTCGCTCTCTTTCACTGTCTTTGTTTCATGGGTTTTTCAAAGTAATTTATTTTTATAATGGGGTTTAGCTGCTTTTCACTGCTGTGTTTATGCCGCTTTACACCCACTTGACACACTAACAGAGAGATATCAATACATAGCTTTTAAGATTATTACTAGTCAGATATATTCTTGTGCGGTGAATAGGGCGTGTTGAGTCCAGTTCTCTGAGCAAGGAGTAGGTCTTGTCTATTACATATTGGGTTTATGGAACGGTATCTGAGCTAATTTGAAACCCTTGTTTTATGTATCACCCCACCTCACCTTTCCCGTTAAGCAGCCATAGTGTGTTTTCTGCATGTGTGACTCTGTTCTGTTTTGTAATTCAGTTCAAGTGTAACGGTTTTTACATTCCCTCTATAAGTGATACCTTATGAGAAGTGTCCTTTTCTGTGTGACTTATTTCACTTAGAATCGTCGTACCTAAATCCACTCATCATGCTGCTACTAGCCTTATGACATTGATTTCATGGCTGAGTGATATTCCATTGTACATAAGGACCACAACTTCTTTATCCATTTTTCTCTTTCCTGGGATATTGAAGGTGGAATGAAGTGGAGGTCCTTGTCAACAGAGCAGCCCTAAACTTTGGGGTGCTTGTGTCTTGCTGATTTTTCATTTTCCCAATTTATACCCCCATGAGTGGAAGAGCGCTATGCTCTCTAAGCTGTGTTTTTTAGATGTTTCAGGACACACCGTACGCTTCTCCAGAGTGGCTGCTGGCAATTTACATCCCGCCCATCAGTGTAGCAAGGCTCCCAATTCTCCATGGCATGTCCTGCATTTCTGGTTTTGACAGTTTTTTCAGCATGGCCCTTTTGACCGATGGGAAGCGAGACTTCTTTGTAGCACTGATTTGCCTTTCCAGGTTGCTTGCTTGGCCAAAAAGGGCGTATGCGTTTTTTCCTGAATATATTCAGGAAAAAACGCATACGCCCTTTTTGGCCAAGGGCATCATTGTCAACGTTTTGCCGCTATTCATGTGCTTTAAAGGCGATTCGAATCTACCTCCTGAAATCTGTTTCCTGCAATTCTGCCTTGATTTCAAATCCTCTTCTTTGCCTTCCCTCAATATATTTGTGGACGAGAGTTATCATTTATAAGTTTGCAGGTTTGTGAATTGCAGTGCCCTGAACCTCCATTTTACAACTCGCTTTTTAGGGAGCTGGCCGCAATAGCGCAGGATGGCTTCAGGCCCTGTTCTGGTTCCGGGTGGCAGGCTGAGCGTGTGGTTAATTCTTCTTCCTGATAGGAAAATAGAGTGACCTGTGCCTGTCCCAACACCAAGAGCTAGTCTCTCATTGGTTCCACGTCTTCCCGTTCATCCTCAGGACAAATTGCAACCTGTACGGAACAGGAGGTTAAAGGTGCTGATGCTCCAAGGAGGGAGATTGCTAGTAAAGTGGCTGGAATGGCGAACCCGGGCACAAGCAGATGAGAAATGAGGTGCGTTTTAGAAACCTTTCCCCATCACACGGTGTACCATCTTCTGGGTATCTCATGCATGTTTTCGATGTAGGAAGATGCCCTTGAACCTGGAGATTTGGGACCCATGCGATGGGTACCACGCAGTATTACTTTAAAGGGTCTGCGTTTGCTCACCCAACCTCACCAAACCTCTCAGCCGCAACAGTGTCCACCCTTATGTCTCATCCAGCTGTGGGTCTAGATATGGTCAATCCAGGTTGCATCACAGCCCCTGAACGCATTGTGTAAGAATTTCTCTCTCTTTCACTGTCTTTGTTTCATGGGTTTTTCAAAGTAATTTATTTTTATAATGGGGTTTAGCTGCTTTTCACTGCTGTGTTTATGCCGCTTTTTACCCACTTGACACACTAACAGAGAGATATCAATACATAGGTTTTAAGATTATTACTAGTCAGATATATTCTTGTGCGGTGAATAGGGCGTGTTGAGTCCAGTTCTCTGAGCAAGGAGTAGGTCTTGTCTATTACATATTGGGTTTATGGAACGGTATCTGAGCTAATTTGAAACCCTTGTTTTATGTATCACCCCACCTCACCTTTCCCGTTAAGCAGCCATAGTGTGTTTTCTGCATGTGTGACTCTGTTCTGTTTTGTAATTCAGTTCAAGTGTAACGGTTTTTACATTCCCTCTATAAGTGATACCTTATGAGAAGTGTCCTTTTCTGTGTGACTTATTTCACTTAGAGTCGTCGTACCTAAATCCACTCATCATGCTGCTACTAGCCTTATGACATTGATTTCATGGCTGAGTGATATTCCATTGTACATAAGGACCACAACTTCTTTATCCATTTTTCTCTTTCCTGGGATATTGAAGGTGGAATGAAGTGGAGGTCCTTGTCAACAGAGCAGCCCTAAACTTTGGGGTGCTTGTGTCTTGCTGATTTTTAATTTTCCCAATTTCTACCCCCATGAGTGGAAGTGCCCTATGCTCTCTAAGCTTTGCTTTTTAGACGTTTCAGGACTCACCGTACGCTTCTGCAGAGTGGCTGTTGACAATTTACATCCCGCCCATCAGTGTAGCAAGGCTCCCATTTCTCCATGGCCTGTCCTGCATTTCTGGTTTTGACACTTTTTTCAGCATGGCCCTTTTGACCGATGGGAAGCGAGACATCTTTGTAGCGCTGATTTGCCTTTCCAGGTTGCTTGGTTGGCCAAAAAGGGCGTATGCGTTTTTTCCTGAATATATTCAGGAAAAAACGCATACGCCCTTTTTGGCCAAGGGCATCATTGTCAACGTTTTGCTGCTTTTCATGTGCTTTAAAGGCGATTCGAATCTACCTCCTGAGATCTGTTTCCTGCAATTCTGCCTTGATTTCAAATCCTCTTGTTTGCCTTCCCTCAATATATTTGTGGACGAGAGTTATCATTTATAAGTCTGCAGGTTTGTGAATTGCAGTGCCCTGAACCTCCATTTTACAACTCGCTTTTTAGGGAGCTGGCCGCAATAGCGCAGGATGGCTTCAGGCCCTGTTCTGGTTCCGGGTGGCAGGCTGAGCCTGTGGTTAATTCTTCTTCCTGATGGGAAAATAGAGTGACCTGTGCCTGTCCCAACACCAAGAGCTAGTCTCTCATTGGTTCCACGTCTTCCCGTTCATCCTCAGGACAAATTGCAACCTGTACGGAACAGGAGGTTAAAGGTGCTGATGCTCCAAGTAGGGAGATTGCTAGTAAAGCGGCTGGAATAGCGAACCCGGGCACAAGGAGATGAGAAATGAGGTGCGTTTTAGAAACCTTTCCACATCACACGGTGTACCATCTTCTGGGTTTCTCATGCATGTTTTCGATGTAGGAAGATGCCCTTGAACCTGGAGATTTGGGACCCATGCGATGGGTACCACGCAGTATTACTTTAAAGGGTCTGCATTTGCTCACCCAACCTCACCAAACCTCTCAGCCGCAACAGTGTCCACCCTTATGTCTCATCCAGCTGTGGGTCTAGATATGGTCAATCCAGGTTGCATCACAGCCCCTGAACGCATTGTGTAAGAATTTCTCTCTCTTTCACTGTCTTTGTTTCATGGGTTTTTCAAAGTAATTTATTTTTATAATGGGGTTTAGCTGCTTTTCACTGCTGTGTTTATGCCGCTTTTTACCCACTTGACACACTAACAGAGAGATATCAATACATAGGTTTTAAGATTATTACTAGTCAGATATATTCTTGTGCGGTGAATACGGCGTGTTGAGTCCAGTTCTCTGAGCAAGGAGTAGGTCTTGTCTATTACATATTGGGTTTATGGAACAGTATCTGAGCTAATTTGAAACCCTTGTTTTATGTATCACCCCACCTCACCTTTCCCGTGAAGCAGCCATAGTGTGTTTTCTGCATGTGTGACTCTGTTCTGTTTTGTAATTCAGTTCAAGTGTAACGGTTTTTACATTCCCTCTATAAGTGATACCTTATGAGAAGTGACCTTTTCTGTGTGACTTATTTCACTTAGAATCGTCGTACCTAAATCCACTCATCATGCTGCTACTAGCCTTATGACATTGATTTCATGGCTGAGTGATATTCCATTGTACATAAGGACCACAACTTCTTTATCCATTTTTCTCTTTCCTGGGAAATTGAAGGTGGAATGAAGTGGAGGTCCTTGTCAACAGAGCAGTCCTAAACTTTGGGGTGCTTGTGTCTTGCTGAATTTTAATTTTCCCAATTTATACCCCCATGAGTGGAAGTGCCCTATGCTCTCTAAGCTTTGCTTTTCAGACGTTTCAGGACTCACCGTACACTTCTCCAGAGTGGCTGTTGACAATTTACATCCCGCCCATCAGTGTAGCAAGGCTCCCATTTCTCCATGGCCTGTCCTGCATTTCTGGTTTTGACACTTTTTTCAGCATGGCCCTTTTGACCGATGGGAAGCGAGACATCTTTGTAGCGCTGATTTGCCTTTCCAGGTTGCTTGGTTGGCCAAAAAGGGCGTATGCGTTTTTTCCTGAATATATTCAGGAAAAAACGCATACGCCCTTTTTGGCCAAGGGCATCATTGTCAACGTTTTGCCGCTTTTCATGTGCTTTAAAGGCGATTCGAATCTACCTCCTGAAATCTGTTTCCTGCAATTCTGCCTTGATTTCAAATCCTCTTCTTTGCCTTCCCTCAATATATTTGTGGACGAGAGTTATCATTTATAAGTCTGCAGGTTTGTGAATTGCAGTGCCCTGAACCTCCATTTTGCAACTCGCTTTTTAGGGAGCTGGCCGCAAAAGCGCAGGATGGCTTCAGGCCCTGTTCTGGTTCCGGGGGCAGGCTGAGCCTGTGGTTAATTCTTCTTCCTGATGGGAAAATAGAGTGACCTGTGCCTGTCCCAACACCAAGAGCTAGTCTCTCATTGCTTCCCCGTCTTCCCGTTCACCCTCAGGACAAATTGCAACCTGTACGGAGCAGGAGGTTAAAGGTGCTGATGCTCCAAGGAGGGAGATTGCTAGTAAAGTGGCTGGAATGGCGAACCCGGGCACAAGCAGATGAGAAATGAGGTGCGTTTTAGAAACCTTTCCCCATCACACGGTGTACCATCTTCTGGGTATCTCATGCATGTTTTCGATGTAGGAAGATGCCCTTGAACCTGGAGATTTGGGACCCATGCGATGGGTACCACGCAGTATTACTTTAAAGGGTCTGCGTTTGCTCACCCAACCTCACCAAACCTCTCAGCCACAACAGTGTCCACCCTTATGTCTCATCCAGCTGTGGGTCTAGATATGGTCAATCCAGGTTGCATCACAGCCCCTGAACGCATTGTGTAAGAATTTCTCTCTCTTTCACTGTCTTTGTTTCATGGGTTTTTCAAAGTAATTTATTTTAATAATGGGGTTTAGCTGCTTTTCACTGCTGTGTTTATGCCGCTTTTTACCCACTTGACACACTAACAGAGAGATATCAATACATAGGTTTTAAGATTACTAGTCAGATATATTCTTGTGCGGTGAATAGGGCGTGTTGAGTCCAGTTCTCTGAGCAAGGAGTAGGTCTTGTCTATTACATATTGGGTTTATGGAACGGTATCTGAGCTAATTTGAAACCCTTGTTTTATGTATCACCCCACCTCACCTTTCCCGTTAAGCAACCATAGTGTGTTTTCTGCATGTGTGACTCTGTTCTGTTTTGTAATTCAGTTCAAGTGTAACGGTTTTTACATTCCCTCTATAAGTGATACCTTATGAGAAGTGTCCTTTTCTGTGTGACTTATTTCACTTAGAGTCGTCGTACCTAAATCCACTCATCATGCTGCTACTAGCCTTATGACATTGATTTCATGGCTGAGTGATATTCCATTGTACATAAGGACCACAACTTCTTTATCCATTTTTCTCTTTCCTGGGATATTGAAGGTGGAATGAAGTGGAGGTCCTTGTCAACAGAGCAGCCCTAAACTTTGGGGTGCTTGTGTCTTGCTGATTTTTAATTTTCCCAATTTCTACCCCCATGAGTGGAAGTGCCCTATGCTCTCTAAGCTTTGCTTTTTAGACGTTTCAGGACTCACCGTACGCTTCTGCAGAGTGGCTGTTGACAATTTACATCCCGCCCATCAGTGTAGCAAGGCTCCCATTTCTCCATGGCCTGTCCTGCATTTCTGGTTTTGACACTTTTTTCAGCATGGCCCTTTTGACCGATGGGAAGCGAGACATCTTTGTAGCGCTGATTTGCCTTTCCAGGTTGCTTGGTTGGCCAAAAAGGGCGTATGCGTTTTTTCCTGAATATATTCAGGAAAAAACGCATACGCCCTTTTTGGCCAAGGGCATCATTGTCAACGTTTTGCTGCTTTTCATGTGCTTTAAAGGCGATTCGAATCTACCTCCTGAGATCTGTTTCCTGCAATTCTGCCTTGATTTCAAATCCTCTTGTTTGCCTTCCCTCAATATATTTGTGGACGAGAGTTATCATTTATAAGTCTGCAGGTTTGTGAATTGCAGTGCCCTGAACCTCCATTTTACAACTCGCTTTTTAGGGAGCTGGCCGCAATAGCGCAGGATGGCTTCAGGCCCTGTTCTGGTTCCGGGTGGCAGGCTGAGCCTGTGGTTAATTCTTCTTCCTGATGGGAAAATAGAGTGACCTGTGCCTGTCCCAACACCAAGAGCTAGTCTCTCGTTGGTTCCACGTCTTCCCGTTTATCCTCAGGACAGATTGCAACCTGTATGGAACAGGAGGTTAAAGGTGCTGATGCTCCAAGTAGGGAGCTTTCTAGTAAAGCGGCTGGAATGGCGAACCCGGGCACAAGGAGATGAGAAATGAGGTGCCTTTTAGAAACCTTTCCCCATCACACGGTGTACCATCTTCTGGGTTTCTCATGCATGTTTTCGATGTAGGAAGATGCCCTTGAACCTGGAGATTTGGGACCCATGCGATGGGTACCACACAGTATTACTTTAAAGGGTCTGTGTTTGCTCACCCAACCTCACCAAACCTCTCAGCCCCAAGAGTGTCCACCCTTATGTCCCATCCAGCTGTGGGTCTAGATATGGTCAATCCAGGTTGCATCACAAGCCCTGAACGCATTGTGTAAGAATTTCTCTCTCTTTCACTGTCTTTCTTTCATGGGTGTTTCAAAGTAATTTATTTTTATAATGGGGTTTAGCTGCTTTTCACCGCTGTGTTTATGCCGCTTTACACCCACTTGACACACTAACAGAGAGATATCAATACATAGGTTTTAAGATTATTAGTAGTCAGATATATTCTTGTGCGGTGAATAGGGCGTGTTGAGTCCAGTTCTCTGAGCAAGGAGTAGGTCTTGTCTCTTACATATTGGGTTTATGGAACGGTATCTGAGCTAATTTGATACCCTTGTTTTATGTATCACCCCACCTCACCTTTCCCGTTAAGCAGCCATAGTGTGTTTTCTGCATGTGTGACTCTGTTCTGTTTTGTAATTCAGTTCAAGTGTAACGGTTTTTACATTCCCTCTATCAGTGATACCTTATGAGAAGTGTCCTTTTCTGTGTGACTTATTTCACTTAGAATCCTCGTACCTAAATCCACTCATCATGCTGCTACTAACCTTACGACATTGATTTCATGGCTGAGTGATATTCCATTGTACATAAGGACCACAACTTCTTTATCCATTTTTCTCTTTCCTGGGATATTTAAGGTGGAATGAAGTGGAGGTCCTTGTCAACAGAGAAGCCCTAAACTTTGGGGTGCTTGTGTCTTGCTGATTTTTAATTTTCCCAATTTATACCCCCATGAGTGGAAGTGCCCTATGCTCTCTAAGCTGTGTTTTTTAGATGTTTCAGGACTCACCGTACACTTCTCCACAGTGGCTGTTGGCAATTTACATCCCGCCCATCAGTGTAGCAAGGCTCCCATTTCTCCATGGCCTGTCCTGCATTTCTGGTTTTGACACTTTTTTCAGCATGGCCCTTTTGACCGATGGGAAGCGAGACTTCTTTGTAGCGCTGATTTGCCTTTCCAGGTTGCTTGGTTGGCCAAAAAGGGCGTGTGCGTTTTATCCTGAATATATTCAGGAAAAAACGCATACGCCCTTTTTGGCCAAGGGCATCATTGTCAACGTTTTGCCGCTTTTCATGTGCTTTAAAGGCGATTCGTATCTACCTCCTGAAATCTGTTTCCTGCAATTCTGCCTTGATTTCACATCCTCTTCTTTGCCTCCCCTCAATATATTTGTGGACGAGAGTTATCATTTATAACTCTGCAGGTTTGTGAATTGCAGTGCCCTGAACCTCCATTTTACAACTCGTTTTTATGGGAGCTGGCCGCAAAATCGCAGAATGGCTTCAGGCCCTGTTCTGGTTCCGGGGGGCAGGCTGAGCCTGTGGTTAATTCTTCTTTCTGATGGGAAAATAGAGTGACCTGTGCCTGTCCCAACACCAAGAGCTAGTCTCACGTTGGTTCCACGTCTTCCCGTTTATCCTCAGGACAAATTGCAACCTGTACGGAACAGGAGGTTAAAGGTGCTGATGCTCCAAGTAGGGAGCTTGCTAGTAAAGCGGCTGGAATGGCGAACCCGGGCACAAGGAGATGAGAAATGAGGTGCGTTTTAGAAACATTTCCCCATCACACGATGTACCATCTTCTGGGTTTCTCATGCATGTTTTTGATGTAGGAAGATGCCCTTGAACCTGGAGATTTGGGACCCATGCGATGGGTACCACGCAGTATTACTTTAAAGGGTCTGCGTTTGCTCACCCAACCTCACCAAACCTCTCATCCCCAAGAGTGTCCACCCTTATGTCTCATCCAGCTGTGGGTCTAGATATGGTCAATCCAGGTTGCATCACAGCCCCTGAACGCATTGTGTGAGAATTTCTCTCTCTTTCACTGTCTTTGTTTCATGGGTGTTTCAAAGTAATTTATTTTTATAATGGGGTTTAGCTGCTTTTCACTGCTGTGTTTATGCCACTTTACACCCACTTGACACAGTAACAGAGAGATATCAATACATAGGTTTTACGATTATTATTAGTCAGATATATTCTTGTGCGGTGAATAGGGCGTGTTGAGTCCAGTTCTCTGAGCAAGGAGTAGGTCTTGTCTATTACATATTGGGTTTATGGAATGGTATCTGAGCTAATTTGATACCCTTGTTTTATGTATCACCCCACCTCACCTTTCCCGTTAAGCAGCCATAGTGTGTTTTCTGCATGTGTGACTCTGTTCTGTTTTGTAATTCAGTTCAAGTGTAATGGTTTTTACATTCCCTCTATCAGTGATACCTTATGAGAAGTGTCCTTTTCTGTGTGACTTATTTCACTTAGAATCGTCGTACCTAAATCCACTCATCATGCTGCTACTAACCTTACGACATTGATTTCCTGGCTGAGTGATATTCCATTGTACATAAGGACCACAACTTCTTTATCCATTTTTCTCTTTCCTGGGATATTTAAGGTGGAATGAAGTGGAGGTCCTGGTCAACAGAGCAGCCCTAAACTTTGGGGTGCTTGTGTCTTGCTGATTTTTAATTTTCCCAATTTATACCCCCATGAGTGGAAGTGCCCTAAGCTCTCTAAGCTGTGTTTTTCAGATGTTTCAGGACTCACCGGACACTTCTCCAGAGTGGCTCTTGGCAATTTACATCCCGCCCATCAGTGTAGCAAGGCTCCCATTTCTCCATGGCCTGTCCTGCATTTCTGGTTTTGACACTTTTTTCAGCATGGCCCTTTTGACCGATGGGAAGCGAGACTTCTTTGTAGCGCTGATTTGCCTTTCCAGGTTGCTTGGTTGGCCAAAAAGGGCGTATGCGTTTTTTCCTGAATATATTCAGGAAAAAACGCATACGCCCTTTTTGGCCAAGGGCATCATTGTCAACGTTTTGCCGCTTTTCATGTGCTTTAAAGGCGATTCGTATCTACCTCCTGAAATCTGTTTCCTGCAATTCTGCCTTGATTTCAAATCCTCTTCTTTGCCTTCCCTCAATATATTTGTGGACGAGAGTTATCATTTATAACTCTGCAGGTTTGTGAATTGCAGTGCCCTGAACCTCCATTCTACAACTCGTTTTTATGGGAGCTGGCCGCAAAAGCGCAGAATGGCTTCAGGCCCTGTTCTGGTTCCGGGGGGCAGGGGGAGCCTGTGGTTAATTCTTCTTTCTGATGGGAAAATAGAGTGACCTGTGCCTGTCCCAACACCAAGAGCTGGTCTCTCGTTGGTTCCACGTCTTCCCGTTTATCCTCAGGACAAATTGCAACCTGTACGGAACAGGAGGTTAAAGGGGCTGATGCTCCAAGTAGGGAGCTTACTAGTAAAGCGGCTGGAATGGCGAACCCGGGCACAAGGAGATGAGAAATGAGGTGCGTTTTAGAAACCTTTCCCCATCACACGGTGTACCATCTTCTGGGTTTCTCATGCATGTTTTTGATGTAGGAAGATGCCCTTGAACCTGGAGATTTGGGACCCATGCGATGGGTACCACGCAGTATTACTTTAAAGGGTCTGCGTTTGCTCACCCAACCTCACCAAACCTCTCAGCCCCAAGAGTGTCCACCCTTATGTCTCATCCAGCTGTGCGTCTAGATATGGTCAATCCAGGTTGCATCACAGCCCCTGAATGCATTGTGTAAGAATTTCTCTCTCTTTCACTGTCTTTGTTTCATGGGTGTTTCAAAGTAATTTATTTTTATAATGGGGTTTAGCTGCTTTTCACTGCTGTGTTTATGCCGCTTTACACCCACTTGACACACTAACAGAGAGATATCAATACATAGGTTTTACGATTATTATTAGTCAGATATATTCTTGTGCGGTGAATAGGGCGTGTTGAGTCCAGTTCTCTGAGCAAGGAGTAGGTCTTGTCTATTACATATTGGGTTTATGGAATGGTATCTGAGCTAATTTGATACCCTTGTTTTATGTATCACCCCACCTCACCTTTCCCGTTAAGCAGCCATAGTGTGTTTTCTGCATGTGTGACTCTGTTCTGTTTTGTAATTCAGTTCAAGTGTAACGGTTTTTACATTCCCTCTATCAGTGATACCTTATGAGAAGTGTCCTTTTCTGTGTGACTTATTTCACTTAGAATCGTCGTACCTAAATCCACTCATCATGCTGCTACTAGCCTTATGACATTGATTTCATGGCTGAGTGATATTCCATTGAACATAAGGACCACAACTTCTTTACCCATTTTTCTCTTTCCTGGGATATTTTAGGTGGAATGAAGTGGAGGTCCTTGTCAACAGAGCAGCCCTAAACTTTGGGGTGCTTGTGTCTTGCTGATTTTTAATTTTCCCAATTTATACCCCCTGAGTGGAAGTGCCCTATGCTCTCTAAGCTGTGTTTTTCAGATGTTTCAGGACTCACCGTACACTTCTCCACAGTGGCTGTTGGCAATTTACATCCCGCCCATCAGTGTAGCAAGGCTCCCATTTCTCCATGGCCTGTCCTGCATTTCTGGTTTTGACACTTTTTTCAGCATGGCCTTTTTGACCGATGGGAAGCGAGACTTCTTTGTAGCGCTGATTTGCCTTTCCAGGTTGCTTGGTTGGCCAAAAAGGGCGTATGCGTTTTTTCCTGAATATATTCAGGAAAAAACGCATACGCCCTTTTTGGCCAAGGGCATCATTGTCAACGTTTTGCCGCTTTTCATGTGCTTTAAATGCGATTCGAATCTACCTCCTGAAATCTGTTTCCTGCAATTCTGCCTTGATTTCAAATCCTCTTCTTTGCCTTCCCTCAATATATTTGTGGACGAGAGTTATCATTTATAACTCTGCAGGTTTGTGAATTGCAGTGCCCTGAACCTCCATTTTACAACTCGTTTTTATGGGAGCTGGCCGTAAATTCGCAGAATGGCTTCAGGCCCTGTTCTCGTTCCGGGGGGGCAGGCTGAGCCTGTGGTTAATTCTTCTTCCTGATGGGAAAATAGAGTGACCTGTGCCTGTCCCAACACCAAGAGCTAGTCTCTCGTTGGTTCCACGTCTTCCCGTTTATCCTCAGGACAGATTGCAACCTGTATGGAACAGGAGGTTAAAGGTGCTGATGCTCCAAGTAGGGAGATTTCTAGTAAAGCGGCTGGAATGGCGAACCCGGGCACAAGGAGATGAGAAATGAGGTGCCTTTTAGAAACCTTTCCCCATCACACGGTGTACCATCTTCTGGGTTTCTCATGCATGTTTTCGATGTAGGAAGATGCCCTTGAACCTGGAGATTTGGGACCCATGCGATGGGTACCACACAGTATTACTTTAAAGGGTCTGTGTTTGCTCACCCAACCTCACCAAACCTCTCAGCCCCAAGAGTGTCCACCCTTATGTCCCATCCAGCTGTGGGTCTAGATATGGTCAATCCAGGTTGCATCACAAGCCCTGAACGCATTGTGTAAGAATTTCTCTCTCTTTCACTGTCTTTCTTTCATGGGTGTTTCAAAGTAATTTATTTTTATAATGGGGTTTAGCTGCTTTTCACTGCTGTGTTTATGCCGCTTTACACCCACTTGACACACTAACAGAGAGATATCAATACATAGCTTTTACGATTATTACTAGTCAGATATATTCTTGTGCGGTGAATAGGGCGTGTTGAGTCCAGTTCTCTGAGCAAGGAGTAGGTCTTGTCTATTACATATTGGGTTTATGGAATGGTATCTGAGCTAATTTGATACCCTTGTTTTATGTATCACCCCACCTCACCTTTCCCGTTAAGCAGCCATAGTGTGTTTTCTGCAAGTGTGACTCTGTTCTGTTTTGTAATTCAGTTCAAGTGTAATGGTTTTTACATTCCCTCTATCAGTGATACCTTATGAGAAGTGTCCTTTTCTGTGTGACTTATTTCACTTAGAATCGTCGTACCTAAATCCACTCATCATGCTGCTACTAACCTTACGACATTGATTTCCTGGCTGAGTGATATTCCATTGTACATAAGGACCACAACTTCTTTATCCATTTTTCTCTTTCCTGGGATATTTAAGGTGGAATGAAGTGGAGGTCCTGGTCAACAGAGCAGCCCTAAACTTTGGGGTGCTTGTGTCTTGCTGATTTTTAATTTTCCCAATTTATACCCCCATGAGTGGAAGTGCCCTATGCTCTCTAAGCTGTGTTTTTCAGATGTTTCAGGACTCACCGGACACTTCTCCAGAGTGGCTCTTGGCAATTTACATCCCGCCCATCAGTGTAGCAAGGCTCCCATTTCTCCATGGCCTGTCCTGCATTTCTGGTTTTGACACTTTTTTCAGCATGGCCCTTTTGACCGATGGGAAGCGAGACTTCTTTGTAGCACTGATTTGCCTTTCCAGGTTGCTTGGTTGGCCAAAAAGGGCGTATGCGTTTTTTCCTGAATATATTCAGGAAAAAACGCATACGCCCTTTTTGGCCAAGGGCATCATTGTCAACGTTTTGCCGCTTTTCATGTGCTTTAAAGGCGATTCGTATCTACCTCCTGAAATCTGTTTCCTGCAATTCTGCCTTGATTTCAAATCCTCTTCTTTGCCTTCCCTCAATATATTTGTGGACGAGAGTTATCATTTATAACTCTGCAGGTTTGTGAATTGCAGTGCCCTGAACCTCCATTCTACAACTCGTTTTTATGGGAGCTGGCCGCAAAAGCGCAGAATGGCTTCAGGCCCTGTTCTGGTTCCGGGGGGCAGGGGGAGCCTGTGGTTAATTCTTCTTTCTGATGGGAAAATAGAGTGACCTGTGCCTGTCCCAACACCAAGAGCTGGTCTCTCGTTGGTTCCACGTCTTCCCGTTTATCCTCAGGACAAATTGCAACCTGTACGGAACAGGAGGTTAAAGGGGCTGATGCTCCAAGTAGGGAGCTTACTAGTAAAGCGGCTGGAATGGCGAACCCGGGCACAAGGAGATGAGAAATGAGGTGCGTTTTAGAAACCTTTCCCCATCACACGGTGTACCATCTTCTGGGTTTCTCATGCATGTTTTTGATGTAGGAAGATGCCCTTGAACCTGGAGATTTGGGACCCATGCGATGGGTACCACGCAGTATTACTTTAAAGGGTCTGCGTTTGCTCACCCAACCTCACCAAACCTCTCAGCCCCAAGAGTGTCCACCCTTATGTCTCATCCAGCTGTGCGTCTAGATATGGTCAATCCAGGTTGCATCACAGCCCCTGAATGCATTGTGTAAGAATTTCTCTCTCTTTCACTGTCTTTGTTTCATGGGTGTTTCAAAGAAATTTATTTTTATAATGGGGTTTAGCTGCTTTTCACTGCTGTGTTTATGCCGCTTTACACCCACTTGACACACTAACAGAGAGATATCAATACATAGGTTTTACGATTATTATTAGTCAGATATATTCTTGTGCGGTGAATAGGGCGTGTTGAGTCCAGTTCTCTGAGCAAGGAGTAGGTCTTGTCTATTACATATTGGGTTTATGGAATGGTATCTGAGCTAATTTGATACCCTTGTTTTATGTATCACCCCACCTCACCTTTCCCGTTAAGCAGCCATAGTGTGTTTTCTGCATGTGTGACTCTGTTCTGTTTTGTAATTCAGTTCAAGTGTAACGGTTTTTACATTCCCTCTATCAGAGATACCTTATGAGAAGTGTCCTTTTCTGCGTGACTTATTTCACTTAGAATCGTCGTACCTAAATCCACTCATCATGCTGCTACTAGCCTTATGACATTGATTTCATGGCTGAGTGATATTCCATTGAACATAAGGACCACAACTTCTTTACCCATTTTTCTCTTTCCTGGGATATTTTAGGTGGAATGAAGTGGAGGTCCTTGTCAACAGAGCAGCCCTAAACTTTGGGGTGCTTGTGTCTTGCTGATTTTTAATTTTCCCAATTTATACCCCCATGAGTGGAAGTGCCCTATGCTCTCTAAGCTGTGTTTTTCAGATGTTTCAGGACTCACCGTACACTTCTCCACAGTGGCTGTTGGCAATTTACATCCCGCCCATCAGTGTAGCAAGGCTCCCATTTCTCCATGGCCTGTCCTGCATTTCTGGTTTTGACACTTTTTTCAGCATGGCCCTTTTGACCGATGGGAAGCGAGACTTCTTTGTAGCGCTGATTTGCCTTTCCAGGTTGCTTGGTTGGCCAAAAAGGGCGTATGCGTTTTTTCCTGAATATATTCAGGAGAAAACGCATACGCCCTTTTTGGCCAAGGGCATCATTGTCAACGTTTTGCCGCTTTTCATGTGCTTTAAAGGCGATTCGAATCTACCTCCTGAAATCTGTTTCCTGCAATTCTGCCTTGATTTCAAATCCTCTTCTTTGCCTTCCCTCAATATATTTGTGGACGAGAGTTATCATTTATAACTCTGCAGGTTTGTGAATTGCAGTGCCCTGAACCTCCATTTTACAACTCGTTTTTATGGGAGCTGGCCGTAAATTCGCAGAATGGCTTCAGGCCCTGTTCTCGTTCCGGGGGGGCAGGCTGAGCCTGTGGTTAATTCTTCTTCCTGATGGGAAAATAGAGTGACCTGTGCCTGTCCCAACACCAAGAGCTAGTCTCTCGTTGGTTCCACGTCTTCCCGTTTATCCTCAGGACAGATTGCAACCTGTATGGAACAGGAGGTTAAAGGTGCTGATGCTCCAAGTAGGGAGCTTTCTAGTAAAGCGGCTGGAATGGCGAACCCGGGCACAAGGAGATGAGAAATGAGGTGCCTTTTAGAAACCTTTCCCCATCACACGGTGTACCATCTTCTGGGTTTCTCATGCATGTTTTCGATGTAGGAAGATGCCCTTGAACCTGGAGATTTGGGACCCATGCGATGGGTACCACACAGTATTACTTTAAAGGGTCTGTGTTTGCTCACCCAACCTCACCAAACCTCTCAGCCCCAAGAGTGTCCACCCTTATGTCCCATCCAGCTGTGGGTCTAGATATGGTCAATCCAGGTTGCATCACAAGCCCTGAACGCATTGTGTAAGAATTTCTCTCTCTTTCACTGTCTTTCTTTCATGGGTGTTTCAAAGTAATTTATTTTTATAATGGGGTTTAGCTGCTTTTCACTGCTGTGTTTATGCCGCTTTACACCCACTTGACACACTAACAGAGAGATATCAATACATAGGTTTTACGATTATTAGTAGTCAGATATATTCTTGTGCGGTGAATAGGGCGTGTTGAGTCCAGTTCTCTGAGCAAGGAGTAGGTCTTGTCTATTACATATTGGGTTTATGGAATGGTATCTGAGCTAATTTGATACCCTTGTTTTATGTATCACCCCACCTCACCTTTCCCATTAAGCAGCCATAGTGTGTTTTCTGCATGTGTGACTCTGTTCTGTTTTGTAATTCAGTTCAAGTGTAATGGTTTTTACATTCCCTCTATCAGTGATACCTTATGAGAAGTGTCCTTTTCTGTGTGACTTATTTCACTTAGAATCGTCCTACCTAAATCCACTCATCATGCTGCTACTAACCTTACGACATTGATTTCCTGGCTGAGTGATATTCCATTGTACATAAGGACCACAACTTCTTTATCCATTTTTCTCTTTCCTGGGATATTTAAGGTGGAATGAAGTGGAGGTCCTGGTCAACAGAGCAGCCCTAAACTTTGGGGTGCTTGTGTCTTGCTGATTTTTAATTTTCCCAATTTATACCCCCATGAGTGGAAGTGCCCTATGCTCTCTAAGCTGTGTTTTTCAGATGTTTCAGGACTCACCGGACACTTCTCCAGAGTGGCTCTTGGCAATTTCCATCCCGCCCATCAGTGTAGCAAGGCTCCCATTTCTCCATGGCCTGTCCTGCATTTCTGGTTTTGACACTTTTTTCAGCATGGCCCTTTTGACCGATGGGAAGCGAGACTTCTTTGTAGCGCTGATTTGCCTTTCCAGGTTGCTTGGTTGGCCAAAAAGGGCGTATGCGTTTTTTCCTGAATATATTCAGGAAAAAACGCATACGCCCTTTTTGGCCAAGGGCATCATTGTCAACGTTTTGCCGCTTTTCATGTGCTTTAAAGGCGATTCGTATCTACCTCCTGAAATCTGTTTCCTGCAATTCTGCCTTGATTTCAAATCCTCTTCTTTGCCTTCCCTCAATATATTTGTGGACGAGAGTTATCATTTATAACTCTGCAGGTTTGTGAATTGCAGTGCCCTGAACCTCCATTCTACAACTCGTTTTTATGGGAGCTGGCCGCAAAAGTGCAGAATGGCTTCAGGCCCTGTTCTGGTTCCGAGGGTCAGGCTGAGCCTGTGGTTAATTCTTCTTTCTGATGGGAAAATAGAGTGACCTGTGCCTGTCCCAACACCAAGAGCTGGTGTCTCGTTGGTTCCACGTCTTCCCGTTTATCCTCAGGACAAATTGCAACCTGTACGGAACAGGAGGTTAAAGGGGCTGATGCTCCAATTAGGGAGCTTACTAGTAAAGCGGCTGGAATGGCGAACCCGGGCACAAGGAGATGAGAAATGAGGTGCGTTTTAGAAACCTTTCCACATCACACGGTGTACCATCTTCTGGGTTTCTCATGCATGTTTTCGATGTAGGAAGATGCCCTTGAACCTGGAGATTCGGGACCCATGCGATGGGTACCACGCAGTAGTACTTTAAAGGGTCTGCGTTTGCTCACCCAACCTCACCAAACCTCTCAGCCGCAACAGTGTCCACCCTTATGTCTCATCCAGCTGTGGGTCTAGATATGGTCAATCCAGGTTGCATCACAGCCCCTGAACGCATTGTGTAAGAATTTCTATCTCTTTCACTGTCTTTGTTTCATGGGTTTTTCAAAGTAATTTATTTTTATAATGGGGTTTAGCTGCTTTTCACTGCTGTGTTTATGCCGCTTTACACCCACTTGACACACTAACAGAGAGATATCAATACATAGGTTTTAAGATTATTACTAGTCAGATATATTCTTGTGCGGTGAATAGGGCGTGTTGAGTCCAGTTCTCTGAGCAAGGAGTAGGTCTTGTCTATTACATATTGGGTTTATGGAATGGTATCTGAGCTAATTTGAAAACCTTGTTTTATGTATCACCCCACCTCACCTTTCCCGTTAAGCAGCCATAGTGTGTTTTCTGCATGTGTGACTCTGTTCTGTTTTGTAATTCAGTTCAAGTGTAACGGTTTTTACATTCCCTCTATAAGTGATACCTTATGAGAAGTGTCCTTTTCTGTGTGACTTATTTCACTTAGAATCGTCGTACCTAAATCCACTCATCATGCTGCTACTAGCCTTATGACATTGATTTCATGGCTGAGTGATATTCCATTGTACATAAGGACCACAACTTCTTTATCCATTTTTCTCTTTCCTGGGATATTGAAGGTGGAATGAAGTGGAGGTCCTTGTCAACAGAGCAGCCCTAAACTTTGGGGTGCTTGTGTCTTGCTGATTTTTCATTTTCCCAATTTATACCCCCATGAGTGGAAGTGCCCTATGCTCTCTATGCTTTGCTTTTTAGACGTTTCAGGACTCACCGTACACTTCTCCAGAGTGGCTGTTGACAATTTACATCCCGCCCATCAGTGTAGCAAGGCTCCCATTTCTCCATGGCCTGTCCTGCATTTCTGGTTTTGACACTTTTTTCAGCATGGCCCTTTTGACCGATGGGAAGCGAGACATCTTTGTAGCGCTGATTTGCCTTTCCAGGTTGCTTGGTTGGCCAAAAAGGGCGTATGCGTTTTTTCCTGAATATATTCAGGAAAAAACGCATACGCCCTTTTTGGCCAAGGGCATCATTGTCAACGTTTTGCCGCTTTTCATGTGCTTTAAAGGCGATTCGAATCTACCTCCTGAAATCTGTTTCCTGCAATTCTGCCTTGATTTCAAATCCTCTTCTTTGCCTTCCCTCAATATATTTGTGGATGAGAGTTATCATTTATAACTCTGTAGGTTTGTGAATTGCAGTACTCTGAACCTCCATTTTACAACTCGCTTTTTAGGGAGCTGGCCGCAAAATCACAGGATGGCTTCAGGCCCTGTTCTGGTTCCGGGGGGCAGGCTGATCCTGTGGTTAATTCTTCTTCCTGATGGGAAAATAGAGTGACCTGTGCCTGTCCCAACACCAAGAGCTAGGCTTTCATTGGTTCCACGTCTTCCCGTTCATCCTCAGTATAAATTGCAACCTGTACGGAACAGGAGGTTAAAGGTGCTGATGCTCCAAGGAGGGAGATTGCTGGTAAAGTGGCTGGAATGGCGAACCCGGGCACAGGCAGATGAGAAATGAGGTGCGTTTTAGAAACCTTTCCCCATCACACGGTGTACCATCTTCTGGGTATCTCATGCATGTTTACGATGTAGGAAGATGACCTTGAAGCTGGAGTTTGGGACCCATGCGATGGGTACCACGCAGTATTACTTTAAAGGGTCTGCGTTTGCTCACCCAACCTCACCAAACCTCTCAGCCGCAACAGTGTCCACCCTTATGTCTCATCCAGCTGTGGGTCTAGATATGGTCAATCCAGGTTGCATCACAGCCCCTGAACGCATTGTGTAAGAATTTCGCTCTCTTTCACTGTCTTTGTTTCATGGGTTTTTCAAAGTAATTTATTTTTATAATGGGGTTTAGCTGCTTTTCACTGCTGTGTTTATGCCGCTTTTTACCCACTTGACACACTAACAGAGAGATATCAATACATAGGTTTTAAGATTATTACTAGTCAGATATATTCTTGTGCGGTGAATAGGGCGTGTTGAGTCCAGTTCTCTGAGCAAGGAGTAGGTCTTGTCTATTACATATTGGGTTTATGGAACGGTATCTGAGCTAATTTGAAACCCTTGTTTTATGTATCACCCCACCTCACCTTTCCCGTTAAGCAGCCATAGTGTGTTTTCTGCATGTGTGACTCTGTTCTGTTTTGTAATTCAGTTCAAGTGTAACGGTTTTTACATTCCCTCTATAAGTGATACCTTATGAGAAGTATCCTTTTCTGTGTGACTTATTTCACTTAGAATCGTCGTACCTAAATCCACTCATCATGCTGCTAGTAGCCTTATGACATTGATTTCATGGCTGAGTGATATTCCATTGTACATAAGGACCACAACTTCTTTATCCATTTTTCTCTTTCCTGGGATATTGAAGGTGGAATGAAGTGGAGGTCCTTGTCAACAGAGCAGTCCTAAACTTTGGGGTGCTTGTGTCTTGCTGATTTTTCATTTTCCCAATTTATACCCCCATGAGTGGAAGTGCCCTATGCTCTCTAAGCTTTGCTTTTCAGACGTTTCAGGACTCACCATACACTTCTCCAGAGTGGCTGTTGACAATATACATCCCACCCATCAGTGTAGCAAGGCTCCCATTTCTCCATGGCCTGTCCTGCATTTCTGGTTTTGACACTTTTTTCAGCATGGCCCTTTTGACCGATGGGAAGCGAGACATCTTTGTAGCGCTGATTTGCCTTTCCAGGTTGCTTGGTTGGCCAAAAAGGGCGTATGCGTTTTTTCCTGAATATATTCAGGAAAAAACGCATACGCCCTTTTTGGCCAAGGGCATCATTGTCAACGTTTTGCCGCTTTTCATGTGCTTTAAAGGCGATTCGAATCTACCTCCTGAAATCTGTTTCCTGCAATTCTGCCTTGATTTCAAATCCTCTTCTTTGCCTTCCCTCAATATATTTGTGGACGAGAGTTATCATTTATAACTCTGCAGGTTTGTGAATTGCAGTGCCCTGAACCTCCATTTTACAACTCGCTTTTTAGGGAGCTGGCCGCAAAAGCGCAGGATGGCTTCAGGCCCTGTTCTGGTTCCGGGGGCAGGCTGAGCCTGTGGTTAATTCTTCTTCCTGATGGGAAAATAGAGTGACCTGTGCCTGTCCCAACACCAAGAGCTAGTCTCTCATTGGTTCCACGTCTTCCCGTTCACCCTCAGGACAAATTGCAACCTGTAAGGAGCAGGAGGTTAAAGGTGCTGAGGCTCCAAATAGGGAGATGGCTAGTAAAGCGGCTGGAATAGCGAACCCGGGCACAAGGAGATGAGAAATGAGGTGCGTTTTAGAAACCTTTCCACATCACACGGTGTACCATCTTCTGGGTTTCTCATGCATGTTTTCGATGTAGGAAGATGCCCTTGAACCTGGAGATTCGGGACCCATGCAATGGGTACCACGCAGTATTACTTTAAAGGGTCTGCGTTTGCTCACCCAACCTCACCAAACCTCTCAGCCGCAACAGTGTCCACCCTTATGTCTCATCCAGCTGTGGGTCTAGATATGGTCAATCCAGGTTGCATCACAGCCCCTGAACGCATTGTGTAAGAATTTCGCTCTCTTTCACTGTCTTTGTTTCATGGGTTTTTCAAAGTAATTTATTTTTATAATGGGGTTTAGCTGCTTTTCACTGCTGTGTTTATGCCGCTTTACACCCACTTGACACACTAACAGAGAGATATCAATACATAGCTTTTAAGATTATTACTAGTCAGATATATTCTTGTGCGGTGAATAGGGCGTGTTGAGTCCAGTTCTCTGAGCAAGGAGTAGGTCTTGTCTATTACATATTGGGTTTATGGAACGGTATCTGAGCTAATTTGAAACCCTTGTTTTATGTATCACCCCACCTCACCTTTCCCGTTAAGCAGCCATAGTGTGTTTTCTGCATGTGTGACTCTGTTCTGTTTTGTAATTCAGTTCAAGTGTAACGGTTTTTACATTCCCTCTATAAGTGATACCTTATGAGAAGTGTCCTTTTCTGTGTGACTTATTTCACTTAGAATCGTCGTACCTAAATCCACTCATCATGCTGCTACTAGCCTTATGACATTGATTTCATGGCTGAGTGATATTCCATTGTACATAAGGACCACAACTTCTTTATCCATTTTTCTCTTTCCTGGGATATTGAAGGTGGAATGAAGTGGAGGTCCTTGTCAACAGAGCAGCCCTAAACTTTGGGGTGCTTGTGTCTTGCTGATTTTTCATTTTCCCAATTTATACCCCCATGAGTGGAAGAGCGCTATGCTCTCTAAGCTGTGTTTTTTAGATGTTTCAGGACACACCGTACGCTTCTCCAGAGTGGCTGCTGGCAATTTACATCCCGCCCATCAGTGTAGCAAGGCTCCCAATTCTCCATGGCATGTCCTGCATTTCTGGTTTTGACAGTTTTTTCAGCATGGCCCTTTTGACCGATGGGAAGCGAGACTTCTTTGTAGCACTGATTTGCCTTTCCAGGTTGCTTGCTTGGCCAAAAAGGGCGTATGCGTTTTTTCCTGAATATATTCAGGAAAAAACGCATACGCCCTTTTTGGCCAAGGGCATCATTGTCAACGTTTTGCCGCTATTCATGTGCTTTAAAGGCGATTCGAATCTACCTCCTGAAATCTGTTTCCTGCAATTCTGCCTTGATTTCAAATCCTCTTCTTTGCCTTCCCTCAATATATTTGTGGACGAGAGTTATCATTTATAAGTTTGCAGGTTTGTGAATTGCAGTGCCCTGAACCTCCATTTTACAACTCGCTTTTTAGGGAGCTGGCCGCAATAGCGCAGGATGGCTTCAGGCCCTGTTCTGGTTCCGGGTGGCAGGCTGAGCGTGTGGTTAATTCTTCTTCCTGATAGGAAAATAGAGTGACCTGTGCCTGTCCCAACACCAAGAGCTAGTCTCTCATTGGTTCCACGTCTTCCCGTTCATCCTCAGGACAAATTGCAACCTGTACGGAACAGGAGGTTAAAGGTGCTGATGCTCCAAGGAGGGAGATTGCTAGTAAAGTGGCTGGAATGGCGAACCCGGGCACAAGCAGATGAGAAATGAGGTGCGTTTTAGAAACCTTTCCCCATCACACGGTGTACCATCTTCTGGGTATCTCATGCATGTTTTCGATGTAGGAAGATGCCCTTGAACCTGGAGATTTGGGACCCATGCGATGGGTACCACGCAGTATTACTTTAAAGGGTCTGCGTTTGCTCACCCAACCTCACCAAACCTCTCAGCCGCAACAGTGTCCACCCTTATGTCTCATCCAGCTGTGGGTCTAGATATGGTCAATCCAGGTTGCATCACAGCCCCTGAACGCATTGTGTAAGAATTTCTCTCTCTTTCACTGTCTTTGTTTCATGGGTTTTTCAAAGTAATTTATTTTTATAATGGGGTTTAGCTGCTTTTCACTGCTGTGTTTATGCCGCTTTTTACCCACTTGACACACTAACAGAGAGATATCAATACATAGGTTTTAAGATTATTACTAGTCAGATATATTCTTGTGCGGTGAATAGGGCGTGTTGAGTCCAGTTCTCTGAGCAAGGAGTAGGTCTTGTCTATTACATATTGGGTTTATGGAACGGTATCTGAGCTAATTTGAAACCCTTGTTTTATGTATCACCCCACCTCACCTTTCCCGTTAAGCAGCCATAGTGTGTTTTCTGCATGTGTGACTCTGTTCTGTTTTGTAATTCAGTTCAAGTGTAACGGTTTTTACATTCCCTCTATAAGTGATACCTTATGAGAAGTGTCCTTTTCTGTGTGACTTATTTCACTTAGAGTCGTCGTACCTAAATCCACTCATCATGCTGCTACTAGCCTTATGACATTGATTTCATGGCTGAGTGATATTCCATTGTACATAAGGACCACAACTTCTTTATCCATTTTTCTCTTTCCTGGGATATTGAAGGTGGAATGAAGTGGAGGTCCTTGTCAACAGAGCAGCCCTAAACTTTGGGGTGCTTGTGTCTTGCTGATTTTTAATTTTCCCAATTTCTACCCCCATGAGTGGAAGTGCCCTATGCTCTCTAAGCTTTGCTTTTTAGACGTTTCAGGACTCACCGTACGCTTCTGCAGAGTGGCTGTTGACAATTTACATCCCGCCCATCAGTGTAGCAAGGCTCCCATTTCTCCATGGCCTGTCCTGCATTTCTGGTTTTGACACTTTTTTCAGCATGGCCCTTTTGACCGATGGGAAGCGAGACATCTTTGTAGCGCTGATTTGCCTTTCCAGGTTGCTTGGTTGGCCAAAAAGGGCGTATGCGTTTTTTCCTGAATATATTCAGGAAAAAACGCATACGCCCTTTTTGGCCAAGGGCATCATTGTCAACGTTTTGCTGCTTTTCATGTGCTTTAAAGGCGATTCGAATCTACCTCCTGAGATCTGTTTCCTGCAATTCTGCCTTGATTTCAAATCCTCTTGTTTGCCTTCCCTCAATATATTTGTGGACGAGAGTTATCATTTATAAGTCTGCAGGTTTGTGAATTGCAGTGCCCTGAACCTCCATTTTACAACTCGCTTTTTAGGGAGCTGGCCGCAATAGCGCAGGATGGCTTCAGGCCCTGTTCTGGTTCCGGGTGGCAGGCTGAGCCTGTGGTTAATTCTTCTTCCTGATGGGAAAATAGAGTGACCTGTGCCTGTCCCAACACCAAGAGCTAGTCTCTCATTGGTTCCACGTCTTCCCGTTCATCCTCAGGACAAATTGCAACCTGTACGGAACAGGAGGTTAAAGGTGCTGATGCTCCAAGTAGGGAGATTGCTAGTAAAGCGGCTGGAATAGCGAACCCGGGCACAAGGAGATGAGAAATGAGGTGCGTTTTAGAAACCTTTCCACATCACACGGTGTACCATCTTCTGGGTTTCTCATGCATGTTTTCGATGTAGGAAGATGCCCTTGAACCTGGAGATTTGGGACCCATGCGATGGGTACCACGCAGTATTACTTTAAAGGGTCTGCATTTGCTCACCCAACCTCACCAAACCTCTCAGCCGCAACAGTGTCCACCCTTATGTCTCATCCAGCTGTGGGTCTAGATATGGTCAATCCAGGTTGCATCACAGCCCCTGAACGCATTGTGTAAGAATTTCTCTCTCTTTCACTGTCTTTGTTTCATGGGTTTTTCAAAGTAATTTATTTTTATAATGGGGTTTAGCTGCTTTTCACTGCTGTGTTTATGCCGCTTTTTACCCACTTGACACACTAACAGAGAGATATCAATACATAGGTTTTAAGATTATTACTAGTCAGATATATTCTTGTGCGGTGAATACGGCGTGTTGAGTCCAGTTCTCTGAGCAAGGAGTAGGTCTTGTCTATTACATATTGGGTTTATGGAACAGTATCTGAGCTAATTTGAAACCCTTGTTTTATGTATCACCCCACCTCACCTTTCCCGTGAAGCAGCCATAGTGTGTTTTCTGCATGTGTGACTCTGTTCTGTTTTGTAATTCAGTTCAAGTGTAACGGTTTTTACATTCCCTCTATAAGTGATACCTTATGAGAAGTGACCTTTTCTGTGTGACTTATTTCACTTAGAATCGTCGTACCTAAATCCACTCATCATGCTGCTACTAGCCTTATGACATTGATTTCATGGCTGAGTGATATTCCATTGTACATAAGGACCACAACTTCTTTATCCATTTTTCTCTTTCCTGGGAAATTGAAGGTGGAATGAAGTGGAGGTCCTTGTCAACAGAGCAGTCCTAAACTTTGGGGTGCTTGTGTCTTGCTGAATTTTAATTTTCCCAATTTATACCCCCATGAGTGGAAGTGCCCTATGCTCTCTAAGCTTTGCTTTTCAGACGTTTCAGGACTCACCGTACACTTCTCCAGAGTGGCTGTTGACAATTTACATCCCGCCCATCAGTGTAGCAAGGCTCCCATTTCTCCATGGCCTGTCCTGCATTTCTGGTTTTGACACTTTTTTCAGCATGGCCCTTTTGACCGATGGGAAGCGAGACATCTTTGTAGCGCTGATTTGCCTTTCCAGGTTGCTTGGTTGGCCAAAAAGGGCGTATGCGTTTTTTCCTGAATATATTCAGGAAAAAACGCATACGCCCTTTTTGGCCAAGGGCATCATTGTCAACGTTTTGCCGCTTTTCATGTGCTTTAAAGGCGATTCGAATCTACCTCCTGAAATCTGTTTCCTGCAATTCTGCCTTGATTTCAAATCCTCTTCTTTGCCTTCCCTCAATATATTTGTGGACGAGAGTTATCATTTATAAGTCTGCAGGTTTGTGAATTGCAGTGCCCTGAACCTCCATTTTGCAACTCGCTTTTTAGGGAGCTGGCCGCAAAAGCGCAGGATGGCTTCAGGCCCTGTTCTGGTTCCGGGGGCAGGCTGAGCCTGTGGTTAATTCTTCTTCCTGATGGGAAAATAGAGTGACCTGTGCCTGTCCCAACACCAAGAGCTAGTCTCTCATTGCTTCCCCGTCTTCCCGTTCACCCTCAGGACAAATTGCAACCTGTACGGAGCAGGAGGTTAAAGGTGCTGATGCTCCAAGGAGGGAGATTGCTAGTAAAGTGGCTGGAATGGCGAACCCGGGCACAAGCAGATGAGAAATGAGGTGCGTTTTAGAAACCTTTCCCCATCACACGGTGTACCATCTTCTGGGTATCTCATGCATGTTTTCGATGTAGGAAGATGCCCTTGAACCTGGAGATTTGGGACCCATGCGATGGGTACCACGCAGTATTACTTTAAAGGGTCTGCGTTTGCTCACCCAACCTCACCAAACCTCTCAGCCACAACAGTGTCCACCCTTATGTCTCATCCAGCTGTGGGTCTAGATATGGTCAATCCAGGTTGCATCACAGCCCCTGAACGCATTGTGTAAGAATTTCTCTCTCTTTCACTGTCTTTGTTTCATGGGTTTTTCAAAGTAATTTATTTTAATAATGGGGTTTAGCTGCTTTTCACTGCTGTGTTTATGCCGCTTTTTACCCACTTGACACACTAACAGAGAGATATCAATACATAGGTTTTAAGATTACTAGTCAGATATATTCTTGTGCGGTGAATAGGGCGTGTTGAGTCCAGTTCTCTGAGCAAGGAGTAGGTCTTGTCTATTACATATTGGGTTTATGGAACGGTATCTGAGCTAATTTGAAACCCTTGTTTTATGTATCACCCCACCTCACCTTTCCCGTTAAGCAACCATAGTGTGTTTTCTGCATGTGTGACTCTGTTCTGTTTTGTAATTCAGTTCAAGTGTAACGGTTTTTACATTCCCTCTATAAGTGATACCTTATGAGAAGTGTCCTTTTCTGTGTGACTTATTTCACTTAGAGTCGTCGTACCTAAATCCACTCATCATGCTGCTACTAGCCTTATGACATTGATTTCATGGCTGAGTGATATTCCATTGTACATAAGGACCACAACTTCTTTATCCATTTTTCTCTTTCCTGGGATATTGAAGGTGGAATGAAGTGGAGGTCCTTGTCAACAGAGCAGCCCTAAACTTTGGGGTGCTTGTGTCTTGCTGATTTTTAATTTTCCCAATTTCTACCCCCATGAGTGGAAGTGCCCTATGCTCTCTAAGCTTTGCTTTTTAGACGTTTCAGGACTCACCGTACGCTTCTGCAGAGTGGCTGTTGACAATTTACATCCCGCCCATCAGTGTAGCAAGGCTCCCATTTCTCCATGGCCTGTCCTGCATTTCTGGTTTTGACACTTTTTTCAGCATGGCCCTTTTGACCGATGGGAAGCGAGACATCTTTGTAGCGCTGATTTGCCTTTCCAGGTTGCTTGGTTGGCCAAAAAGGGCGTATGCGTTTTTTCCTGAATATATTCAGGAAAAAACGCATACGCCCTTTTTGGCCAAGGGCATCATTGTCAACGTTTTGCTGCTTTTCATGTGCTTTAAAGGCGATTCGAATCTACCTCCTGAGATCTGTTTCCTGCAATTCTGCCTTGATTTCAAATCCTCTTGTTTGCCTTCCCTCAATATATTTGTGGACGAGAGTTATCATTTATAAGTCTGCAGGTTTGTGAATTGCAGTGCCCTGAACCTCCATTTTACAACTCGCTTTTTAGGGAGCTGGCCGCAATAGCGCAGGATGGCTTCAGGCCCTGTTCTGGTTCCGGGTGGCAGGCTGAGCCTGTGGTTAATTCTTCTTCCTGATGGGAAAATAGAGTGACCTGTGCCTGTCCCAACACCAAGAGCTAGTCTCTCATTGGTTCCACGTCTTCCCGTTCATCCTCAGGACAAATTGCAACCTGTACGGAACAGGAGGTTAAAGGTGCTGATGCTCCAAGTAGGGAGATTGCTAGTAAAGCGGCTGGAATAGCGAACCCGGGCACAAGGAGATGAGAAATGAGGTGCGTTTTAGAAACCTTTCCACATCACACGGTGTACCATCTTCTGGGTTTCTCATGCATGTTTTCGATGTAGGAAGATGCCCTTGAACCTGGAGATTTGGGACCCATGCGATGGGTACCACGCAGTATTACTTTAAAGGGTCTGCATTTGCTCACCCAACCTCACCAAACCTCTCAGCCGCAACAGTGTCCACCCTTATGTCTCATCCAGCTGTGGGTCTAGATATGGTCAATCCAGGTTGCATCACAGCCCCTGAACGCATTGTGTAAGAATTTCTCTCTCTTTCACTGTCTTTGTTTCATGGGTTTTTCAAAGTAATTTATTTTTATAATGGGGTTTAGCTGCTTTTCACTGCTGTGTTTATGCCGCTTTTTACCCACTTGACACACTAACAGAGAGATATCAATACATAGGTTTTAAGATTATTACTAGTCAGATATATTCTTGTGCGGTGAATACGGCGTGTTGAGTCCAGTTCTCTGAGCAAGGAGTAGGTCTTGTCTATTACATATTGGGTTTATGGAACAGTATCTGAGCTAATTTGAAACCCTTGTTTTATGTATCACCCCACCTCACCTTTCCCGTGAAGCAGCCATAGTGTGTTTTCTGCATGTGTGACTCTGTTCTGTTTTGTAATTCAGTTCAAGTGTAACGGTTTTTACATTCCCTCTATAAGTGATACCTTATGAGAAGTGACCTTTTCTGTGTGACTTATTTCACTTAGAATCGTCGTACCTAAATCCACTCATCATGCTGCTACTAGCCTTATGACATTGATTTCATGGCTGAGTGATATTCCATTGTACATAAGGACCACAACTTCTTTATCCATTTTTCTCTTTCCTGGGAAATTGAAGGTGGAATGAAGTGGAGGTCCTTGTCAACAGAGCAGTCCTAAACTTTGGGGTGCTTGTGTCTTGCTGAATTTTAATTTTCCCAATTTATACCCCCATGAGTGGAAGTGCCCTATGCTCTCTAAGCTTTGCTTTTCAGACGTTTCAGGACTCACCGTACACTTCTCCAGAGTGGCTGTTGACAATTTACATCCCGCCCATCAGTGTAGCAAGGCTCCCATTTCTCCATGGCCTGTCCTGCATTTCTGGTTTTGACACTTTTTTCAGCATGGCCCTTTTGACCGATGGGAAGCGAGACATCTTTGTAGCGCTGATTTGCCTTTCCAGGTTGCTTGGTTGGCCAAAAAGGGCGTATGCGTTTTTTCCTGAATATATTCAGGAAAAAACGCATACGCCCTTTTTGGCCAAGGGCATCATTGTCAACGTTTTGCCGCTTTTCATGTGCTTTAAAGGCGATTCGAATCTACCTCCTGAAATCTGTTTCCTGCAATTCTGCCTTGATTTCAAATCCTCTTCTTTGCCTTCCCTCAATATATTTGTGGACGAGAGTTATCATTTATAAGTCTGCAGGTTTGTGAATTGCAGTGCCCTGAACCTCCATTTTGCAACTCGCTTTTTAGGGAGCTGGCCGCAAAAGCGCAGGATGGCTTCAGGCCCTGTTCTGGTTCCGGGGGCAGGCTGAGCCTGTGGTTAATTCTTCTTCCTGATGGGAAAATAGAGTGACCTGTGCCTGTCCCAACACCAAGAGCTAGTCTCTCATTGCTTCCCCGTCTTCCCGTTCACCCTCAGGACAAATTGCAACCTGTACGGAGCAGGAGGTTAAAGGTGCTGATGCTCCAAGGAGGGAGATTGCTAGTAAAGTGGCTGGAATGGCGAACCCGGGCACAAGCAGATGAGAAATGAGGTGCGTTTTAGAAACCTTTCCCCATCACACGGTGTACCATCTTCTGGGTATCTCATGCATGTTTTCGATGTAGGAAGATGCCCTTGAACCTGGAGATTTGGGACCCATGCGATGGGTACCACGCAGTATTACTTTAAAGGGTCTGCGTTTGCTCACCCAACCTCACCAAACCTCTCAGCCGCAACAGTGTCCACCCTTATGTCTCATCCAGCTGTGGGTCTAGATATGGTCAATCCAGGTTGCATCACAGCCCCTGAACGCATTGTGTAAGAATTTCTCTCTCTTTCACTGTCTTTGTTTCATGGGTTTTTCAAAGTAATTTATTTTAATAATGGGGTTTAGCTGCTTTTCACTGCTGTGTTTATGCCGCTTTTTACCCACTTGACACACTAACAGAGAGATATCAATACATAGGTTTTAAGATTACTAGTCAGATATATTCTTGTGCGGTGAATAGGGCGTGTTGAGTCCAGTTCTCTGAGCAAGGAGTAGGTCTTGTCTATTACATATTGGGTTTATGGAACGGTATCTGAGCTAATTTGAAACCCTTGTTTTATGTATCACCCCACCTCACCTTTCCCGTTAAGCAACCATAGTGTGTTTTCTGCATGTGTGACTCTGTTCTGTTTTGTAATTCAGTTCAAGTGTAACGGTTTTTACATTCCCTCTATAAGTGATACCTTATGAGAAGTGTCCTTTTCTGTGTGACTTATTTCACTTAGAGTCGTCGTACCTAAATCCACTCATCATGCTGCTACTACCCTTATGACAGTGATTTCATGGCTGAGTGATATTCCATTGTACATAAGGACCACAACTTCTTTATCCATTTTTCTCTTTCCTGGGATATTGAAGGTGGAATGAAGTGGAGGTCCTTGTCAACAGAGCAGCCCTAAACTTTGGGGTGCTTGTGTCTTGCTGATTTTTAATTTTCCCAATTTATACCCCCATGAGTGGAAGTGCCCTATGCTCTCTAAGCTTTGCTTTTTAGACGTTTCAGGACTCACCGTACGCTTCTGCAGAGTGGCTGTTGACAATTTACATCCCGCCCATCAGTGTAGCAAGGCTCCCATTTCTCCATGGCCTGTCCTGCATTTCTGGTTTTGACACTTTTTTCAGCATGGCCCTTTTGACCGATGGGAAGCGAGACATCTTTGTAGCGCTGATTTGCCTTTCCAGGTTGCTTGGTTGGCCAAAAAGGGCGTATGCGTCTTTTCCTGAATATATTCAGGAAAAAACGCATACGCCCTTTTTGGCCAAGGGCATCATTGTCAACGTTTTGCCGCTTTTCATGTGCTTTAAAGGCGATTCGAATCTACCTCCTGAAATCTGTTTCCTGCAATTCTGCCTTGATTTCAAATCCTCTTCTTTGCCTTCCCTCAATATATTTGTGGAAGAGAGTTATCATTTATAACTCTGCAGGTTTGTGAATTGCAGTGCCCTGAACCTCCATTTTGCAACTCGCTTTTTAGGGAGCTGGCCGCAAAAGCGCAGGATGGCTTCAGGCCCTGTTCTGGTTCCGGGGGCAGGCTGAGCCTGTGGTTAATTCTTCTTCCTGATGGGAAAATAGAGTGACCTGTGCCTGTCCCAACACCAAGAGCTAGTCTCTCATTGGTTCCACGTCTTCCCGTTCATCCTCAGGACAAATCGCAACCTGTACGGAACAGGAGGTTAAAGGTGATGATGCTCCAAGGAGGGAGATTGCTAGTAAAGTGGCTGGAATGGCGAACCCGAGCACAAGGAGATGAGAAATGAGGTGCGTTTTAGAAACCTTTCCACATCACACGGTGTACCATCTTCTGGGTTTCTCATGCATGTTTTCGATGTAGGAAGATGCCCTTGAACCTGGAGATTTGGGACCCATGCGATGGGTACCATGCAGTATTACTTTAAAGGGGCTGCGTTTGCTCACCCAACCTCACCAAACCTCTCAGCCGCAACAGTGTCCACCCTTATGTCTCATCCAGCTGTGGGTCTAGATATGGTCAATCCAGGTTGCATCACAGCCCCTGAACGCATTGTGTAAGAATTTCGCTCTCTTTCACTGTCTTGGTTTCATGGGTTTTTCAAAGTAATTTATTTTTATAATGGGGTTTAGCTGCTTTTCACTGCTGTGTTTATGCCGCTTTACACCCACTTGACACACTAACAGAGAGATATCAATACATAGCTTTTAAGATTATTACTAGTCAGATATATTCTTGTGCGGTGAATAGGACGTGTTGAGTCCAGTTCTCTGAGCAAGGAGTAGGTCTTGTCTATTACATATTGGGTTTATGGAACGGTATCTGAGCTAATTTGAAACCCTTGTTTTATGTATCACCCCACCTCACCTTTCCCGTTAAGCAGCCATAGTGTGTTTTCTGCATGTGTGACTCTGTTCTGTTTTGTAATTCAGTTCAAGTGTAACGGTTTTTACATTCCCTCTATAAGTGATACCTTATGAGAAGTGTCCTTTTCTGTGTGACTTATTTCACTTAGAATCGTCGTACCTAAATCCACTCATCATGCTGCTACTAGCCTTATGACATTGATTTCATGGCTGAGTGATATTCCATTGTACATAAGGACCACAACTTCTTTATCCATTTTTCTCTTTCCTGGGAAATTGAAGGTGGAATGAAGTGGAGGTCCTTGTCAACAGAGCAGTCCTAAACTTTGGGGTGCTTGTGTCTTGCTGAATTTTAATTTTCCCAATTTATACCCCCATGAGTGGAAGTGCCCTATGCTCTCTAAGCTTTGCTTTTCAGACGTTTCAGGGCTCACCGTACACTTCTCCAGAGTGGCTGTTGACAATTTACATCCCGCCCATCAGTGTAGCAAGGCTCCCATTTCTCCATGGCCTGTCCTGCATTTCTGGTTTTGACACTTTTTTCAGCATGGCCCTTTTGACCGATGGGAAGCGAGACATCTTTGTAGCGCTGATTTGCCTTTCCAGGTTGCTTGGTTGGCCAAAAAGGGCGTATGCGTTTTTTCCTGAATATATTCAGGAAAAAACGCATACGCCCTTTTTCGCCAAGGGCATCATTGTCAACGTTTTGCCGCTTTTCATGTGCTTTAAAGGCCATTCGAATCTACTTCCTGAAATCTGTTTCCTGCAATTCTGCCTTGATTTCAAATCCTCTTCTTTGCCTTCCCTCAATATATTTGTGGACGAGAGTTATCATTTATAACTCTGCAGGTTTGTGAATTGCAGTGCCCTGAACCTCCATTTTGCAACTCGCTTTTTAGGGAGCTGGCCGCAAAAGCGCAGGATGCCTTCAGGCCCTGTTCTGGTTCCGGGGGCAGGCTGAGCCTGTGGTTAATTCTTCTTCCTGATGGGAAAATAGAGTGACCTGTGCCTGTCCCAACACCAAGAGCTAGTCTCTCATTGCTTCCCCGTCTTCCCGTTCACCCTCAGGACAAATTGCAACCTGTACGGAGCAGGAGGTTAAAGGTGCTGATGCTCCAAGGAGGGAGATTGCTAGTAAAGTGGCTGGAATGGCGAACCCGGGCACAAGCAGATGAGAAATGAGGTGCGTTTTAGAAACCTTTCCCCATCACACGGTGTACCATCTTCTGGGTATCTCATGCATGTTTTCGATGTAGGAAGATGCCCTTGAACCTGCAGATTTGGGACCCATGCGATGGGTACCACGCAGTATTACTTTAAAGGGTCTGCGTTTGCTCACCCAACCTCACCAAACCTCTCAGCCGCAACAGTGTCCACCCTTATGTCTCATCCAGCTGTGGGTCTAGATATGGTCAATCCAGGTTGCATCACAGCCCCTGAACGCATTGTGTAAGAATTTCTCTCTCTTTCACTGTCTTTGTTTCATGGGTGTTTCAAAGTAATTTATTTTTATAATGGGGTTTAGCTGCTTTTCACTGCTGTGTTTATGCCGCTTTTTACCCACTTGACACACTAACAGAGAGATATAAATACATAGGTTTTAAGATTACTAGTCAGATATATTCTTGTGTGGTGAATAGGGCGTGTTGAGTCCAGTTCTCTGAGCAAGGAGTAGGTCTTGTCTATTACATATTGGGTTTATGGAACGGTATCTGAGCTAATTTGAAACCCTTGTTTTATGTATCACCCCACCTCACCTTTCCCGTTAAGCAGCCATAGTGTGTTTTCTGCATGTGTGACTCTGTTCTGTTTTGTAATTCAGTTCAAGTGTAACGGTTTTTACATTCCCTCTATAAGTGATACCTTATGAGAAGTGTCCTTTTCTGTGTGACTTATTTCACTTAGAGTCGTCGTACCTAAATCCACTCATCATGCTGCTACTACCCTTATGACAGTGATTTCATGGCTGAGTGATATTCCATTGTACATAAGGACCACAACATCTTTATCCATTTTTCTCTTTCCTGGGATATTGAAGGTGGAATGAAGTGGAGGTCCTTGTCAACAGAGCAGCCCTAAACTTTGGGGTGCTTGTGTCTTGCTGATTTTTCATTTTCCCAATTTATACCCCCATGAGTGGAAGTGCCCTATGCTCTCTAAGCTTTGCTTTTTAGACGTTTCAGGACTCACCGTACGCTTCTGCAGAGTGGCTGTTGACAATTCACATCCCGCCCATCAGTGTAGCAAGGCTCCCATTTCTCCATGGCCTGTCCTGCATTTCTGGTTTTGACACTTTTTTCAGCATGGCCCTTTTGACCGATGGGAAGCGAGACATCTTTGTAGCGCTGATTTGCCTTTCCAGGTTGCTTGGTTGGCCAAAAAGGGCGTATGCGTTTTTTCCTGAATATATTCAGGAAAAAACGCATACGCCCTTTTTGGCCAAGGGCATCATTGTCAACGTTTTGCCGCTTTTCATGTGCTTTAAAGGCGATTCGAATCTACCTCCTGAAATCTGTTTCCTGCAATTCTGCCTTGATTTCAAATCCTCTTCTTTGCCTTCCCTCAATATATTTGTGGAAGAGAGTTATCATTTATAACTCTGCAGGTTTGTGAATTGCAGTGCCCTGAACCTCCATTTTGCAACTCGCTTTTTAGGGAGCTGGCCGCAAAAGCGCAGGATGCCTTCAGGCCCTGTTCTGGTTCCGGGGGCAGGCTGAGCCTGTGGTTAATTCTTCTTCCTGATTGGAAAATAGAGTGACCTGTGCCTGTCCCAACACCAAGAGCTATTCTCTCATTGGTTCCACGTCTTCCCGTTCATCCTCAGGACAAATCGCAACCTGTACGGAACAGGAGGTTAAAGGTGATGATGCTCCAAGGAGGGAGATTGCTAGTAAAGTGGCTGGAATGGCGAACCCGAGCACAAGGAGATGAGAAATGAGGTGCGTTTTAGAAACCTTTCCCCATCACACGGTGTACCATCTTCTGGGTTTCTCATGCATGTTTTCGATGTAGGAAGATGCCCTTGAACCTGGAGATTTGGGACCCATGCGATGGGTACCATGCAGTATTACTTTAAAGGGGCTGCGTTTGCTCACCCAACCTCACCAAACCTCTCAGCCGCAACAGTGTCCACCCTTATGTCTCATCCAGCTGTGGGTCTAGATATGGTCAATCCAGGTTGCATCACAGCCCCTGAACGCATTGTGTAAGAATTTCGCTCTCTTTCACTGTCTTTGTTTCATGGGTTTTTCAAAGTAATTTATTTTTATAATGGGGTTTAGCTGCTTTTCACTGCTGTGTTTATGCCGCTTTACACCCACTTGACACACTAACAGAGAGATATCAATTCATAGCTTTTAAGATTATTACTAGTCAGATATATTCTTGTGCGGTGAATAGGGCGTGTTGAGTCCAGTTCTCTGAGCAAGGAGTAGGTCTTGTCTATTACATATTGGGTTTATGGAACGGTATCTGAGCTAATTTGAAACCCTTGTTTTACGTATCACCCCACCTCACCCTTCCCGTTAAGCAGCCATAGTGTGTTTTCTGCATGTGTGACTCTGTTCTGTTTTGTAATTCAGTTCAAGTGTAACGGTTTTTACATTCCCTCTATAAGTGATACCTTATGAGAAGTGTCCTTTTCTGTGTGACTTATTTCACTTAGAGTCGTCGTACCTAAATCCACTCATCATGCTGCTACTACCCTTATGACAGTGATTTCATGGCTGAGTGATATTCCATTGTACATAAGGACCACAACTTCTTTATCCATTTTTCTCTTTCCTGGGATATTGAAGGTGGAATGAAGTGGAGGTCCTTGTCAACAGAGCAGCCCTAAACTTTGGGGTGCTTGTGTCTTGCTGATTTTTAATTTTCCCAATTTATACCCCCATGAGTGGAAGTGCCCTATGCTCTCTAAGCTTTGCTTTTTAGACGTTTCAGGACTCACCGTACGCTTCTGCAGAGTGGCTGTTGACAATTTATATCCCGCCCATCAGTGTAGCAAGGCTCCCATTTCTCCATGGCCTGTCCTGCATTTCTGGTTTTGACACTTTTTTCAGCATGGCCCTTTTGACCGATGGGAAGCGAGACATCTTTGTAGCGCTGATTTGCCTTTCCAGGTTGCTTGGTTGGCCAAAAAGGGCGTATGCGTTTTTTCCTGAATATATTCAGGAAAAAACGCATACGCCCTTTTTGGCCAAGGGCATCATTGTCAACGTTTTGCCGCTTTTCATGTGCTTTAAAGGCGATTCGAATCTACCTCCTGAAATCTGTTTCCTGCAATTCTGCCTTGATTTCAAATCCTCTTCTTTGCCTTCCCTCAATATATTTGTGGACGAGAGTTATCATTTATAACTCTGCAGGTTTGTGAATTGCAGTGCCCTGAACCTCCATTTTGCAACTCGCTTTTTAGGGAGCTGGCCGCAAAAGCGCAGGATGCCTTCAGGCCCTGTTCTGGTTCCGGGGGCAGGCTGAGCCTGTGGTTAATTCTTCTTCCTGATGGGAAAATAGAGTGACCTGTGCCTGTCCCAACACCAAGAGCTAGTCTCTCATTGGTTCCACGTCTTCCCGTTCATCCTCAGGACAAATCGTAACCTGTACGGAACAGGAGGTGAAAGGTGATGATGCTCCAAGGAGGGAGATTGCTAGTAAAGTGGCTGGAATGGCGAACCCGAGCACAAGGAGATGAGAAATGAGGTGCGTTTTAGAAACCTTTCCCCATCACACGGTGTACCATCTTCTGGGTTTCTCATGCATGTTTTCGATGTAGGAAGATGCCCTTGAACCTGGAGATTTGGGACCCATGCGATGGGTACCATGCAGTATTACTTTAAAGGGGCTGCGTTTGCTCACCCAACCTCACCAAACCTCTCAGCCGCAACAGTGTCCACCCTTATGTCTCATCCAGCTGTGGGTCTAGATATGGTCAATCCAGGTTGCATCACAGCCCCTGAACGCATTGTGTAAGAATTTCACTCTCTTTCACTGTCTTTGTTTCATGGGTTTTTCAAAGTAATTTATTTTTATAATGGGGTTTAGCTGCTTTTCACTGCTGTGTTTATGCCACTTTACACCCACTTGACACACTAACAGAGAGATATCAATACATAGCTTTTAAGATTATTACTAGTCAGATATATTCTTGTGCGGTGAATAGGGCGTGTTGAGTCCAGTTCTCTGAGCAAGGAGTAGGTCTTGTCTATTACATATTGGGTTTATGGAACGGTATCTGAGCTAATTTGAAACCCTTGTTTTATGTATCACCCCACCTCACCTTTCCCGTTAAGCAGCCATAGTGTGTTTTCTGCATGTGTGACTCTGTTCTGTTTTGTAATTCAGTTCAAGTGTAACGGTTTTTACATTCCCTCTATAAGTGATACCTTATGAGAAGTGACCTTTTCTGTGTGACTTATTTCACTTAGAATCGTCGTACCTAAATCCACTCATCATGCTGCTACTAGCCTTATGACATTGATTTCATGGCTGAGTGATATTCCATTGTACATAAGGACCACAACTTCTTTATCCATTTTTCTCTTTCCTGGGAAATTGAAGGTGGAATGAAGTGGAGGTCCTTGTCAACAGAGCAGTCCTAAACTTTGGGGTGCTTGTGTCTTGCTGAATTTCAATTTTCCCAATTTATACCCCCATGAGTGGAAGTGCCCTATGCTCTCTAAGCTTTGCTTTTCAGACGTTTCAGGACTCACCGTACACTTCTCCAGAGTGGCTGGTGACAATTTACATCCCGCCCATCAGTGTAGCAAGGCTCCCATTTCTCCATGGCCTGTCCTGCATTTCTGGTTTTGACACTTTTTTCAGCATGGCCCTTTTGACCGATGGGAAGCGAGACATCTTTGTAGCGCTGATTTGCCTTTCCAGGTTGCTTGGTTGGCCAAAAAGGGCGTATGCGTTTTTTCCTGAATATATTCAGGAAAAAACGCATACGCCCTTTTTGGCCAAGGGCATCATTGTCAACGTTTTGCCGCTTTTCATGTGCTTTAAAGGCGATTCGAATCTACCTCCTGAAATCTGTTTCCTGCAATTCTGCCTTGATTTCAAATCCTCTTCTTTGCCTTCCCTCAATATATTTGTGGACGAGAGTTATCATTTATAACTCTGCAGGTTTGTGAATTGCAGTGCCCTGAACCTCCATTTTGCAACTCGCTTTTTAGGGAGCTGGCCGCAAAAGCGCAGGATGCCTTCAGGCTCTGTTCTGGTTCCGGGGGCAGGCTGAGCCTGTGGTCAATTCTTCTTCCTGATGGGAAAATAGAGTGACCTGTGCCTGTCCCAACACCAAGAGCTAGTCTCTCATTGCTTCCCCGTCTTCCCGTTCACCCTCAGGACAAATTGCAACCTGTACGGAGCAGGAGGTTAAAGGTGCTGATGCTCCAAGGAGGGAGATTGCTAGTAAAGTGGCTGGAATGGCGAACCCGGGCACAAGCAGATGAGAAATGAGGTGCGTTTTAGAAACCTTTCCCCATCACACGGTGTACCATCTTCTGGGTATCTCATGCATGTTTTCGATGTAGGAAGATGCCCTTGAACCTGGAGATTTGGGACCCATGCGATGGGTACCACGCAGTATTACTTTAAAGGGTCTGCGTTTGCTCACCCAACCTCACCAAACCTCTCAGCCGCAACAGTGTCCACCCTTATGTCTCATCCAGCTGTGGGTCTAGATATGGTCAATCCAGGTTGCATCACAGCCCCTGAACGCATTGTGTAAGAATTTCTCTCTCTTTCACTGTCTTTGTTTCATGGGTTTTTCAAAGTAATTTATTTTTATAATGGGGTTTAGCTGCTTTTCACTGCTGTGTTTATGCCGCTTTTTACCCACTTGACACACTAACAGAGAGATATAAATACATAGGTTTTAAGATTACTAGTCAGATATATTCTTGTGTGGTGAATAGGGCGTGTTGAGTCCAGTTCTCTGAGCAAGGAGTAGGTCTTGTCTATTACATATTGGGTTTATGGAACGGTATCTGAGCTAATTTGAAACCCTTGTTTTATGTATCACCCCACCTCACCTTTCCCGTTAAGCAGCCATAGTGTGTTTTCTGCATGTGTGACTCTGTTCTGTTTTGTAATTCAGTTCAAGTGTAACGGTTTTTACATTCCCTCTATAAGTGATACCTTATGAGAAGTGTCCTTTTCTGTGTGACTTATTTCACTTAGAGTCGTCGTACCTAAATCCACTCATCATGCTGCTACTAGCCTTATGACATTGATTTCATGGCTGAGTGATATTCCATTGTACATAAGGACCACAACTTCTTTATCCATTTTTCTCTTTCCTGGGATATTGAAGGTGGAATGAAGTGGAGGTCCTTGTCAACAGAGCAGCCCTAAACTTTGGGGTGCTTGTGTCTTGCTGATTTTTCATTTTCCCAATTTATACCCCCATGAGTGGAAGTGCCCTATGCTCTCTATGCTTTGCTTTTTAGACGTTTCAGGACTCACTGTACACTTCTCCAGAGTGGCTGTTGACAATTTACATCCCGCCCATCAGTGTAGCAAGGCTCCCATTTCTCCATGGCCTGTCCTGCATTTCTGGTTTTGAGACTTTTTTCAGCATGGCCCTTTTGACCGATGGGAAGCGAGACATCTTTGTAGCGCTGATTTGCCTTTCCAGGTTGCTTGGTTGGCCAAAAAGGGCGTATGCGTTTTTTCCTGAATATATTCAGGAAAAGACGCATACGTCCTTTTTGGCCAAGGGCATCATTGTCAACGTTTTGCCGCTTTTCATGTGCTTTAAAGGCGATTCGAATCTACCTCCTGAAATCTGTTTCCTGCAATTCTGCCTTGATTTCAAATCCTCTTCTTTGCCTTCCCTCAATATATTTGTGGATGAGAGTTATCATTTATAACTCTGCAGGTTTGTGAATTGCAGTGCTCTGAACCTCCATTTTACAACTCGCTTTTTAGGGAGCTGGCCGCAAAAGCGCAGGATGGCTTCAGGCTCTGTTCTGGTTCCGGGGGGCAGGCTGATCCTGTGGTTAATTCTTCTTCCTGATGGGAAAATAGAGTGACCTGTGCCTGTCCCAACACCAAGAGCTAGTCTCTCATTGGTTCCACGTCTTCCCGTTCATCCTCAGGACAAATCGTAACCTGTACGGAACAGGAGGTGAAAGGTGATGATGCTCCAAGGAGGGAGATTGCTAGTAAAGTGGCTGGAATGGCGAACCCGAGCACAAGGAGATGAGAAATGAGGTGCGTTTTAGAAACCTTTCCCCATCACACGGTGTACCATCTTCTGGGTTTCTCATGCATGTTTTCGATGTAGGAAGATGCCCTTGAACCTGGAGATTTGGGACCCATGCGATGGGTACCATGCAGTATTACTTTAAAGGGGCTGCGTTTGCTCACCCAACCTCACCAAACCTCTCAGCCGCAACAGTGTCCACCCTTATGTCTCATCCAGCTGTGGGTCTAGATATGGTCAATCCAGGTTGCATCACAGCCCCTGAACGCATTGTGTAAGAATTTCGCTCTCTTTCACTGTCTTTGTTTCATGGGTTTTTCAAAGTAATTTATTTTTATAATGGGGTTTAGCTGCTTTTCACTGCTGTGTTTATGCCACTTTACACCCACTTGACACACTAACAGAGAGATATCAATACATAGCTTTTAAGATTATTACTAGTCAGATATATTCTTGTGCGGTGAATAGGGCGTGTTGAGTCCAGTTCTCTGAGCAAGGAGTAGGTCTTGTCTATTACATATTGGGTTTATGGAACGGTATCTGAGCTAATTTGAAACCCTTGTTTTATGTATCACCCCACCTCACCTTTCCCGTTAAGCAGCCATAGTGTGTTTTCTGCATGTGTGACTCTGTTCTGTTTTGTAATTCAGTTCAAGTGTAACGGTTTTTACATTCCCTCTATAAGTGATACCTTATGAGAAGTGTCCTTTTCTGTGTGACTTATTTCACTTAGAATCGTCGTACCTAAATCCACTCATCATGCTGCTACTAGCCTTATGACATTGATTTCATGGCTGAGTGATATTCCATTGTACATAAGGACCACAACTTCTTTATCCATTTTTCTCTTTCCTGGGAAATTGAAGGTGGAATGAAGTGGAGGTCCTTGTCAACAGAGCAGTCCTAAACTTTGGGGTGCTTGTGTCTTGCTGAATTTTAATTTTCCCAATTTATACCCCCATGAGTGGAAGTGCCCTATGCTCTCTAAGCTTTGCTTTTCAGACGTTTCAGGACTCACCGTACACTTCTCCAGAGTGGCTGGTGACAATTTACATCCCGCCCATCAGTGTAGCAAGGCTCCCATTTCTCCATGGCCTGTCCTGCATTTCTGGTTTTGACACTATTTTCAGCATGGCCCTTTTGACCGATGGGAAGCGAGACATCTTTGTAGCGCTGATTTGCCTTTCCAGGTTGCTTGGTTGGCCAAAAAGGGCGTATGCGTTTTTTCCTGAATATATTCAGGAAAAAACGCATACGCCCTTTTTGGCCAAGGGCATCATTGTCAACGTTTTGCCGCTTTTCATGTGCTTTAAAGGCGATTCGAATCTACCTCCTGAAATCTGTTTCCTGCAATTCTGCCTTGATTTCAAATCCTCTTCTTTGCCTTCCCTCAATATATTTGTGGACGAGAGTTATCATTTATAACTCTGCAGGTTTGTGAATTGCAGTGCCCTGAACCTCCATTTTGCAACTCGCTTTTTAGGGAGCTGGCCGCAAAAGCGCAGGATGCCTTCAGGCCCTGTTCTGGTTCCGGGGGCAGGCTGAGCCTGTGGTCAATTCTTCTTCCTGATGGGAAAATAGAGTGACCTGTGCCTGTCCCAACACCAAGAGCTAGTCTCTCATTGCTTCCCCGTCTTCCCGTTCACCCTCAGGACAAATTGCAACCTGTACGGAGCAGGAGGTTAAAGGTGATGATGCTCCAAGGAGGGAGATTGCTAGTAAAGTGGCTGGAATGGCGAACCCGGGCACAAGCAGATGAGAAATGAGGTGCGTTTTAGAAACCTTTCCCCATCACACGGTGTACCATCTTCTGGGTATCTCATGCATGTTTTCGATGTAGGAAGATGCCCTTGAACCTGGAGATTTGGGACCCATGCGATGGGTACCACGCAGTATTACTTTAAAGGGTCTGCGTTTGCTCACCCAACCTCACCAAACCTCTCAGCCGCAACAGTGTCCACCCTTATGTCTCATCCAGCTGTGGGTCTAGATATGGTCAATCCAGGTTGCATCACAGCCCCTGAACGCATTGTGTAAGAATTTCTCTCTCTTTCACTGTCTTTGTTTCATGGGTTTTTCAAAGTAATTTATTTTTATAATGGGGTTTAGCTGCTTTTCACTGCTGTGTTTATGCCGCTTTTTACCCACTTGACACACTAACAGAGAGATATCAATACATAGGTTTTAAGATTATTACTAGTCAGATATATTCTTGTGCGGTGAATAGGGCGTGTTGAGTCCAGTTCTCTGAGCAAGGAGTAGGTCTTGTCTATTACATATTGGGTTTATGGAACGGTATCTGAGCTAATTTGAAACCCTTGTTTTATGTATCACCCCACCTCACCTTTCCCGTTAAGCAGCCATAGTGTGTTTTCTGCATGTGTGACTCTGTTCTGTTTTGTAATTCAGTTCAAGTGTAACGGTTTTTACATTCCCTCTATAAGTGATACCTTATGAGAAGTGTCCTTTTCTGTGTGACTTATTTCACTTAGAGTCGTCGTACCTAAATCCACTCATCATGCTGCTACTAGCCTTATGACATTGATTTCATGGCTGAGTGATATTCCATTGTACATAAGGACCACAACTTCTTTATCCATTTTTCTCTTTCCTGGGATATTGAAGGTGGAATGAAGTGGAGGTCCTTGTCAACAGAGCAGCCCTAAACTTTGGGGTGCTTGTGTCTTGCTGATTTTTAATTTTCCCAATTTCTACCCCCATGAGTGGAAGTGCCCTATGCTCTCTAAGCTTTGCTTTTTAGACGTTTCAGGACTCACCGTACGCTTCTGCAGAGTGGCTGTTGACAATTTACATCCCGCCCATCAGTGTAGCAAGGCTCCCATTTCTCCATGGCCTGTCCTGCATTTCTGGTTTTGACACTTTTTTCAGCATGGCCCTTTTGACCGATGGGAAGCGAGACATCTTTGTAGCGCTGATTTGCCTTTCCAGGTTGCTTGGTTGGCCAAAAAGGGCGTATGCGTTTTTTCCTGAATATATTCAGGAAAAAACGCATACGCCCTTTTTGGCCAAGGGCATCATTGTCAACGTTTTGCTGCTTTTCATGTGCTTTAAAGGCGATTCGATTCTACCTCCTGAGATCTGTTTCCTGCAATTCTGCCTTGATTTCAAATCCTCTTGTTTGCCTTCCCTCAATATATTTGTGGACGAGAGTTATCATTTATAAGTCTGCAGGTTTGTGAATTGCAGTGCCCTGAACCTCCATTTTACAACTCGCTTTTTAGGGAGCTGGCCGCAATAGCGCAGGATGGCTTCAGGCCCTGTTCTGGTTCCGGGTGGCAGGCTGAGCCTGTGGTTAATTCTTCTTCCTGATGGGAAAATAGAGTGACCTGTGCCTGTCCCAACACCAAGAGCTAGTCTCTCATTGGTTCCACGTCTTCCCGTTCATCCTCAGGACAAATTGCAACCTGTACGGAACAGGAGGTTAAAGGTGCTGATGCTCCAAGTAGGGAGATTGCTAGTAAAGCGGCTGGAATAGCGAACCCGGGCACAAGGAGATGAGAAATGAGGTGCGTTTTAGAAACCTTTCCACATCACACGGTGTACCATCTTCTGGGTTTCTCATGCATGTTTTCGATGTAGGAAGATGCCCTTGAACCTGGAGATTTGGGACCCATGCGATGGGTACCACGCAGTATTACTTTAAAGGGTCTGCATTTGCTCACCCAACCTCACCAAACCTCTCAGCCGCAACAGTGTCCACCCTTATGTCTCATCCAGCTGTGGGTCTAGATATGGTCAATCCAGGTTGCATCACAGCCCCTGAACGCATTGTGTAAGAATTTCTCTCTCTTTCACTGTCTTTGTTTCATGGGTTTTTCAAAGTAATTTATTTTTATAATGGGGTTTAGCTGCTTTTCACTGCTGTGTTTATGCCGCTTTTTACCCACTTGACACACTAACAGAGAGATATCAATACATAGGTTTTAAGATTATTACTAGTCAGATATATTCTTGTGCGGTGAATACGGCGTGTTGAGTCCAGTTCTCTGAGCAAGGAGTAGGTCTTGTCTATTACATATTGGGTTTATGGAACAGTATCTGAGCTAATTTGAAACCCTTGTTTTATGTATCACCCCACCTCACCTTTCCCGTGAAGCAGCCATAGTGTGTTTTCTGCATGTGTGACTCTGTTCTGTTTTGTAATTCAGTTCAAGTGTAACGGTTTTTACATTCCCTCTATAAGTGATACCTTATGAGAAGTGACCTTTTCTGTGTGACTTATTTCACTTAGAATCGTCGTACCTAAATCCACTCATCATGCTGCTACTAGCCTTATGACATTGATTTCATGGCTGAGTGATATTCCATTGTACATAAGGACCACAACTTCTTTATCCATTTTTCTCTTTCCTGGGAAATTGAAGGTGGAATGAAGTGGAGGTCCTTGTCAACAGAGCAGTCCTAAACTTTGGGGTGCTTGTGTCTTGCTGAATTTTAATTTTCCCAATTTATACCCCCATGAGTGGAAGTGCCCTATGCTCTCTAAGCTTTGCTTTTCAGACGTTTCAGGACTCACCGTACACTTCTCCAGAGTGGCTGTTGACAATTTACATCCCGCCCATCAGTGTAGCAAGGCTCCCATTTCTCCATGGCCTGTCCTGCATTTCTGGTTTTGACACTTTTTTCAGCATGGCCCTTTTGACCGATGGGAAGCGAGACATCTTTGTAGCGCTGATTTGCATTTCCAGGTTGCTTGGTTGGCCAAAAAGGGCGTATGCGTTTTTTCCTGAATATATTCAGGAAAAAACGCATACGCCCTTTTTGGCCAAGGGCATCATTGTCAACGTTTTGCCGCTTTTCATGTGCTTTAAAGGCGATTCGAATCTACCTCCTGAAATCTGTTTCCTGCAATTCTGCCTTGATTTCAAATCCTCTTCTTTGCCTTCCCTCAATATATTTGTGGACGAGAGTTATCATTTATAAGTCTGCAGGTTTGTGAATTGCAGTGCCCTGAACCTCCATTTTGCAACTCGCTTTTTAGGGAGCTGGCCGCAAAAGCGCAGGATGGCTTCAGGCCCTGTTCTGGTTCCGGGGGCAGGCTGAGCCTGTGGTTAATTCTTCTTCCTGATGGGAAAATAGAGTGACCTGTGCCTGTCCCAACACCAAGAGCTAGTCTCTCATTGCTTCCCCGTCTTCCCGTTCACCCTCAGGACAAATTGCAACCTGTACGGAGCAGGAGGTTAAAGGTGCTGATGCTCCAAGGAGGGAGATTGCTAGTAAAGTGGCTGGAATGGCGAACCCGGGCACAAGCAGATGAGAAATGAGGTGCGTTTTAGAAACCTTTCCCCATCACACGGTGTACCATCTTCTGGGTATCTCATGCATGTTTTCGATGTAGGAAGATGCCCTTGAACCTGGAGATTTGGGACCCATGCGATGGGTACCACGCAGTATTACTTTAAAGGGTCTGCGTTTGCTCACCCAACCTCACCAAACCTCTCAGCCGCAACAGTGTCCACCCTTATGTCTCATCCAGCTGTGGGTCTAGATATGGTCAATCCAGGTTGCATCACAGCCCCTGAACGCATTGTGTAAGAATTTCTCTCTCTTTCACTGTCTTTGTTTCATGGGTTTTTCAAAGTAATTTATTTTAATAATGGGGTTTAGCTGCTTTTCACTGCTGTGTTTATGCCGCTTTTTACCCACTTGACACACTAACAGAGAGATATCAATACATAGGTTTTAAGATTACTAGTCAGATATATTCTTGTGCGGTGAATAGGGCGTGTTGAGTCCAGTTCTCTGAGCAAGGAGTAGGTCTTGTCTATTACATATTGGGTTTATGGAACGGTATCTGAGCTAATTTGAAACCCTTGTTTTATGTATCACCCCACCTCACCTTTCCCGTGAAGCAGCCATAGTGTGTTTTCTGCATGTGTGACTCTGTTCTGTTTTGTAATTCAGTTCAAGTGTAACGGTTTTTACATTCCCTCTATAAGTGATACCTTATGAGAAGTGTCCTTTTCTGTGTGACTTATTTCACTTAGAGTCGTCGTACCTAAATCCACTCATCATGCTGCTACTAGCCTTATGACATTGATTTCATGGCTGAGTGATATTCCATTGTACATAAGGACCACAACTTCTTTATCCATTTTTCTCTTTCCTGGGATATTGAAGGTGGAATGAAGTGGAGGTCCTTGTCAACAGAGCAGCCCTAAACTTTGGGGTGCTTGTGTCTTGCTGATTTTTAATTTTCCCAATTTCTACCCCCATGAGTGGAAGTGCCCTATGCTCTCTAAGCTTTGCTTTTTAGACGTTTCAGGACTCACCGTACGCTTCTGCAGAGTGGCTGTTGACAATTTACATCCCGCCCATCAGTGTAGCAAGGCTCCCATTTCTCCATGGCCTGTCCTGCATTTCTGGTTTTGACACTTTTTTCAGCATGGCCCTTTTGACCGATGGGAAGCGAGACATCTTTGTAGCGCTGATTTGCCTTTCCAGGTTGCTTGGTTGGCCAAAAAGGGCGTATGCGTTTTTTCCTGAATATATTCAGGAAAAAACGCATACGCCCTTTTTGGCCAAGGGCATCATTGTCAACGTTTTGCTGCTTTTCATGTGCTTTAAAGGCGATTCGAATCTACCTCCTGAGATCTGTTTCCTGCAATTCTGCCTTGATTTCAAATCCTCTTGTTTGCCTTCCCTCAATATATTTGTGGACGAGAGTTATCATTTATAAGTCTGCAGGTTTGTGAATTGCAGTGCCCTGAACCTCCATTTTACAACTCGCTTTTTAGGGAGCTGGCCGCAAAAGCGCAGGATGGCTTCAGGCCCTGTTCTGGTTCCGGGTGGCAGGCTGAGCCTGTGGTTAATTCTTCTTCCTGATGGGAAAATAGAGTGACCTGTGCCTGTCCCAACACCAAGAGCTAGTCTCTCATTGGTTCCACGTCTTCCCGTTCATCCTCAGGACAAATTGCAACCTGTACGGAACAGGAGGTTAAAGGTGCTGATGCTCCAAGTAGGGAGATTGCTAGTAAAGCGGCTGGAATAGCGAACCCGGGCACAAGGAGATGAGAAATGAGGTGCGTTTTAGAAACCTTTCCACATCACACGGTGTACCATCTTCTGGGTTTCTCATGCATGTTTTCGATGTAGGAAGATGCCCTTGAACCTGGAGATTTGGGACCCATGCGATGGGTACCACGCAGTATTACTTTAAAGGGTCTGCATTTGCTCACCCAACCTCACCAAACCTCTCAGCCGCAACAGTGTCCACCCTTATGTCTCATCCAGCTGTGGGTCTAGATATGGTCAATCCAGGTTGCATCACAGCCCCTGAACGCATTGTGTAAGAATTTCTCTCTCTTTCACTGTCTTTGTTTCATGGGTTTTTCAAAGTAATTTATTTTTATAATGGGGTTTAGCTGCTTTTCACTGCTGTGTTTATGCCGCTTTTTACCCACTTGACACACTAACAGAGAGATATCAATACATAGGTTTTAAGATTATTACTAGTCAGATATATTCTTGTGCGGTGAATACGGCGTGTTGAGTCCAGTTCTCTGAGCAAGGAGTAGGTCTTGTCTATTACATATTGGGTTTATGGAACAGTATCTGAGCTAATTTGAAACCCTTGTTTTATGTATCACCCCACCTCACCTTTCCCGTGAAGCAGCCATAGTGTGTTTTCTGCATGTGTGACTCTGTTCTGTTTTGTAATTCAGTTCAAGTGTAACGGTTTTTACATTCCCTCTATAAGTGATACCTTATGAGAAGTGACCTTTTCTGTGTGACTTATTTCACTTAGAATCGTCGTACCTAAATCCACTCATCATGCTGCTACTAGCCTTATGACATTGATTTCATGGCTGAGTGATATTCCATTGTACATAAGGACCACAACTTCTTTATCCATTTTTCTCTTTCCTGGGAAATTGAAGGTGGAATGAAGTGGAGGTCCTTGTCAACAGAGCAGTCCTAAACTTTGGGGTGCTTGTGTCTTGCTGAATTTTAATTTTCCCAATTTATACCCCCATGAGTGGAAGTGCCCTATGCTCTCTAAGCTTTGCTTTTCAGACGTTTCAGGACTCACCGTACACTTCTCCAGAGTGGCTGTTGACAATTTACATCCCGCCCATCAGTGTAGCAAGGCTCCCATTTCTCCATGGCCTGTCCTGCATTTCTGGTTTTGACACTTTTTTCAGCATGGCCCTTTTGACCGATGGGAAGCGAGACATCTTTGTAGCGCTGATTTGCCTTTCCAGGTTGCTTGGTTGGCCAAAAAGGGCGTATGCGTTTTTTCCTGAATATATTCAGGAAAAAACGCATACGCCCTTTTTGGCCAAGGGCATCATTGTCAACGTTTTGCCGCTTTTCATGTGCTTTAAAGGCGATTCGAATCTACCTCCTGAAATCTGTTTCCTGCAATTCTGCCTTGATTTCAAATCCTCTTCTTTGCCTTCCCTCAATATATTTGTGGACGAGAGTTATCATTTATAAGTCTGCAGGTTTGTGAATTGCAGTGCCCTGAACCTCCATTTTGCAACTCGCTTTTTAGGGAGCTGGCCGCAAAAGCGCAGGATGGCTTCAGGCCCTGTTCTGGTTCCGGGGGCAGGCTGAGCCTGTGGTTAATTCTTCTTCCTGATGGGAAAATAGAGTGACCTGTGCCTGTCCCAACACCAAGAGCTAGTCTCTCATTGCTTCCCCGTCTTCCCGTTCACCCTCAGGACAAATTGCAACCTGTACGGAGCAGGAGGTTAAAGGTGCTGATGCTCCAAGGAGGGAGATTGCTAGTAAAGTGGCTGGAATGGCGAACCCGGGCACAAGCAGATGAGAAATGAGGTGCGTTTTAGAAACCTTTCCCCATCACACGGTGTACCATCTTCTGGGTATCTCATGCATGTTTTCGATGTAGGAAGATGCCCTTGAACCTGGAGATTTGGGACCCATGCGATGGGTACCACGCAGTATTACTTTAAAGGGTCTGCGTTTGCTCACCCAACCTCACCAAACCTCTCAGCCGCAACAGTGTCCACCCTTATGTCTCATCCAGCTGTGGGTCTAGATATGGTCAATCCAGGTTGCATCACAGCCCCTGAACGCATTGTGTAAGAATTTCTCTCTCTTTCACTGTCTTTGTTTCATGGGTTTTTCAAAGTAATTTATTTTAATAATGGGGTTTAGCTGCTTTTCACTGCTGTGTTTATGCCGCTTTTTACCCACTTGACACACTAACAGAGAGATATCAATACATAGGTTTTAAGATTACTAGTCAGATATATTCTTGTGCGGTGAATAGGGCGTGTTGAGTCCAGTTCTCTGAGCAAGGAGTAGGTCTTGTCTATTACATATTGGGTTTATGGAACGGTATCTGAGCTAATTTGAAACCCTTGTTTTATGTATCACCCCACCTCACCTTTCCCGTTAAGCAACCATAGTGTGTTTTCTGCATGTGTGACTCTGTTCTGTTTTGTAATTCAGTTCAAGTGTAACGGTTTTTACATTCCCTCTATAAGTGATACCTTATGAGAAGTGTCCTTTTCTGTGTGACTTATTTCACTTAGAGTCGTCGTACCTAAATCCACTCATCATGCTGCTACTAGCCTTATGACAGTGATTTCATGGCTGAGTGATATTCCATTGTACATAAGGACCACAACTTCTTTATCCATTTTTCTCTTTCCTGGGATATTGAAGGTGGAATGAAGTGGAGGTCCTTGTCAACAGAGCAGCCCTAAACTTTGGGGTGCTTGTGTCTTGCTGATTTTTAATTTTCCCAATTTATACCCCCATGAGTGGAAGTGCCCTATGCTCTCTAAGCTTTGCTTTTTAGACGTTTCAGGACTCACCGTACGCTTCTGCAGAGTGGCTGTTGGCAATTTACATCCCGCCCATCAGTGTAGCAAGGCTCCCATTTCTCCATGGCCTGTCCTGCATTTCTGGTTTTGACACTTTTTTCAGCATGGCCCTTTTGACCGATGGGAAGCGAGACATCTTTGTAGCGCTGATTTGCCTTTCCAGGTTGCTTGGTTGGCCAAAAAGGGCGTATGCGTTTTTTCCTGAATATATTCAGGAAAAAACGCATACGCCCTTTTTGGCCAAGGGCATCATTGTCAACGTTTTGCCGCTTTTCATGTGCTTTAAAGGCGATTCGAATCTACCTCCTGAAATCTGTTTCCTGCAATTCTGCCTTGATTTCAAATCCTCTTCTTTGCCTTCCCTCAATATATTTGTGGACGAGAGTTATCATTTATAACTCTGCAGGTTTGTGAATTGCAGTGCCCTGAACCTCCATTTTGCAACTCGCTTTTTAGGGAGCTGGCCGCAAAAGCGCAGGATGGCTTCAGGCCCTGTTCTGGTTCCGGGGGCAGGCTGAGCCTGTGGTTAATTCTTCTTCCTGATGGGAAAATAGAGTGACCTGTGCCTGTCCCAACACCAAGAGCTAGTCTCTCATTGGTTCCACGTCTTCCCGTTCATCCTCAGGACAAATCGCAACCTGTACGGAACAGGAGGTTAAAGGTGATGATGCTCCAAGGAGGGAGATTGCTAGTAAAGTGGCTGGAATGGCGAACCCGAGCACAAGGAGATGAGAAATGAGGTGCGTTTTAGAAACCTTTCCACATCACACGGTGTACCATCTTCTGGGTTTCTCATGCATGTTTTCGATGTAGGAAGATGCCCTTGAACCTGGAGATTTGGGACCCATGCGATGGGTACCATGCAGTATTACTTTAAAGGGGCTGCGTTTGCTCACCCAACCTCACCAAACCTCTCAGCCGCAACAGTGTCCACCCTTATGTCTCATCCAGCTGTGGGTCTAGATATGGTCAATCCAGGTTGCATCACAGCCCCTGAACGCATTGTGTAAGAATTTCGCTCTCTTTCACTGTCTTGGTTTCATGGGTTTTTCAAAGTAATTTATTTTTATAATGGGGTTTAGCTGCTTTTCACTGCTGTGTTTATGCCGCTTTACACCCACTTGACACACTAACAGAGAGATATCAATACATAGCTTTTAAGATTATTACTAGTCAGATATATTCTTGTGCGGTGAATAGGACGTGTTGAGTCCAGTTCTCTGAGCAAGGAGTAGGTCTTGTCTATTACATATTGGGTTTATGGAACGGTATCTGAGCTAATTTGAAACCCTTGTTTTATGTATCACCCCACCTCACCTTTCCCGTTAAGCAGCCATAGTGTGTTTTCTGCATGTGTGACTCTGTTCTGTTTTGTAATTCAGTTCAAGTGTAACGGTTTTTACATTCCCTCTATAAGTGATACCTTATGAGAAGTGTCCTTTTCTGTGTGACTTATTTCACTTAGAATCGTCGTACCTAAATCCACTCATCATGCTGCTACTAGCCTTATGACATTGATTTCATGGCTGAGTGATATTCCATTGTACATAAGGACCACAACTTCTTTATCCATTTTTCTCTTTCCTGGGAAATTGAAGGTGGAATGAAGTGGAGGTCCTTGTCAACAGAGCAGTCCTAAACTTTGGGGTGCTTGTGTCTTGCTGAATTTTAATTTTCCCAATTTATACCCCCATGAGTGGAAGTGCCCTATGCTCTCTAAGCTTTGCTTTTCAGACGTTTCAGGGCTCACCGTACACTTCTCCAGAGTGGCTGTTGACAATTTACATCCCGCCCATCAGTGTAGCAAGGCTCCCATTTCTCCATGGCCTGTCCTGCATTTCTGGTTTTGACACTTTTTTCAGCATGGCCCTTTTGACCGATGGGAAGCGAGACATCTTTGTAGCGCTGATTTGCCTTTCCAGGTTGCTTGGTTGGCCAAAAAGGGCGTATGCGTTTTTTCCTGAATATATTCAGGAAAAAACGCATACGCCCTTTTTCGCCAAGGGCATCATTGTCAACGTTTTGCCGCTTTTCATGTGCTTTAAAGGCCATTCGAATCTACTTCCTGAAATCTGTTTCCTGCAATTCTGCCTTGATTTCAAATCCTCTTCTTTGCCTTCCCTCAATATATTTGTGGACGAGAGTTATCATTTATAACTCTGCAGGTTTGTGAATTGCAGTGCCCTGAACCTCCATTTTGCAACTCGCTTTTTAGGGAGCTGGCCGCAAAAGCGCAGGATGCCTTCAGGCCCTGTTCTGGTTCCGGGGGCAGGCTGAGCCTGTGGTTAATTCTTCTTCCTGATGGGAAAATAGAGTGACCTGTGCCTGTCCCAACACCAAGAGCTAGTCTCTCATTGCTTCCCCGTCTTCCCGTTCACCCTCAGGACAAATTGCAACCTGTACGGAGCAGGAGGTTAAAGGTGCTGATGCTCCAAGGAGGGAGATTGCTAGTAAAGTGGCTGGAATGGCGAACCCGGGCACAAGCAGATGAGAAATGAGGTGCGTTTTAGAAACCTTTCCCCATCACACGGTGTACCATCTTCTGGGTATCTCATGCATGTTTTCGATGTAGGAAGATGCCCTTGAACCTGGAGATTTGGGACCCATGCGATGGGTACCACGCAGTATTACTTTAAAGGGTCTGCGTTTGCTCACCCAACCTCACCAAACCTCTCAGCCGCAACAGTGTCCACCCTTATGTCTCATCCAGCTGTGGGTCTAGATATGGTCAATCCAGGTTGCATCACAGCCCCTGAACGCATTGTGTAAGAATTTCTCTCTCTTTCACTGTCTTTGTTTCATGGGTGTTTCAAAGTAATTTATTTTTATAATGGGGTTTAGCTGCTTTTCACTGCTGTGTTTATGCCGCTTTTTACCCACTTGACACACTAACAGAGAGATATAAATACATAGGTTTTAAGATTACTAGTCAGATATATTCTTGTGTGGTGAATAGGGCGTGTTGAGTCCAGTTCTCTGAGCAAGGAGTAGGTCTTGTCTATTACATATTGGGTTTATGGAACGGTATCTGAGCTAATTTGAAACCCTTGTTTTATGTATCACCCCACCTCACCTTTCCCGTTAAGCAGCCATAGTGTGTTTTCTGCATGTGTGACTCTGTTCTGTTTTGTAATTCAGTTCAAGTGTAACGGTTTTTACATTCCCTCTATAAGTGATACCTTATGAGAAGTGTCCTTTTCTGTGTGACTTATTTCACTTAGAGTCGTCGTACCTAAATCCACTCATCATGCTGCTACTACCCTTATGACAGTGATTTCATGGCTGAGTGATATTCCAATGTACATAAGGACCACAACTTCTTTATCCATTTTTCTCTTTCCTGGGATATTGAAGGTGGAATGAAGTGGAGGTCCTTGTCAACAGAGCAGCCCTAAACTTTGGGGTGCTTGTGTCTTGCTGATTTTTCATTTTCCCAATTTATACCCCCATGAGTGGAAGTGCCCTATGCTCTCTAAGCTTTGCTTTTTAGACGTTTCAGGACTCACCGTACGCTTCTGCAGAGTGGCTGTTGACAATTTACATCCCGCCCATCAGTGTAGCAAGGCTCCCATTTCTCCATGGCCTGTCCTGCATTTCTGGTTTTGACACTTTTTTCAGCATGGCCCTTTTGACCGATGGGAAGCGAGACATCTTTGTAGCGCTGATTTGCCTTTCCAGGTTGCTTGGTTGGCCAAAAAGGGCGTATGCGTCTTTTCCTGAATATATTCAGGAAAAAACGCATACGCCCTTTTTGGCCAAGGGCATCATTGTCAACGTTTTGCCGCTTTTCATGTGCTTTAAAGGCGATTCGAATCTACCTCCTGAAATCTGTTTCCTGCAATTCTGCCTTGATTTCAAATCCTCTTCTTTGCCTTCCCTCAATATATTTGTGGAAGAGAGTTATCATTTATAACTCTGCAGGTTTGTGAATTGCAGTGCCCTGAACCTCCATTTTGCAACTCGCTTTTTAGGGAGCTGGCCGCAAAAGCGCAGGATGGCTTCAGGCCCTGTTCTGGTTCCGGGGGCAGGCTGAGCCTGTGGTTAATTCTTCTTCCTGATGGGAAAATAGAGTGACCTGTGCCTGTCCCAACACCAAGAGCTAGTCTCTCATTGGTTCCACGTCTTCCCGTTCATCCTCAGGACAAATCGCAACCTGTACGGAACAGGAGGTTAAAGGTGATGATGCTCCAAGGAGGGAGATTGCTAGTAAAGTGGCTGGAATGGCGAACCCGAGCACAAGGAGATGAGAAATGAGGTGCGTTTTAGAAACCTTTCCACATCACACGGTGTACCATCTTCTGGGTTTCTCATGCATGTTTTCGATGTAGGAAGATGCCCTTGAACCTGGAGATTTGGGACCCATGCGATGGGTACCATGCAGTATTACTTTAAAGGGGCTGCGTTTGCTCACCCAACCTCACCAAACCTCTCAGCCGCAACAGTGTCCACCCTTATGTCTCATCCAGCTGTGGGTCTAGATATGGTCAATCCAGGTTGCATCACAGCCCCTGAACGCATTGTGTAAGAATTTCGCTCTCTTTCACTGTCTTGGTTTCATGGGTTTTTCAAAGTAATTTATTTTTATAATGGGGTTTAGCTGCTTTTCACTGCTGTGTTTATGCCGCTTTACACCCACTTGACACACTAACAGAGAGATATCAATACATAGCTTTTAAGATTATTACTAGTCAGATATATTCTTGTGCGGTGAATAGGACGTGTTGAGTCCAGTTCTCTGAGCAAGGAGTAGGTCTTGTCTATTACATATTGGGTTTATGGAACGGTATCTGAGCTAATTTGAAACCCTTGTTTTATGTATCACCCCACCTCACCTTTCCCGTTAAGCAGCCATAGTGTGTTTTCTGCATGTGTGACTCTGTTCTGTTTTGTAATTCAGTTCAAGTGTAACGGTTTTTACATTCCCTCTATAAGTGATACCTTATGAGAAGTGTCCTTTTCTGTGTGACTTATTTCACTTAGAATCGTCGTACCTAAATCCACTCATCATGCTGCTACTAGCCTTATGACATTGATTTCATGGCTGAGTGATATTCCATTGTACATAAGGACCACAACTTCTTTATCCATTTTTCTCTTTCCTGGGAAATTGAAGGTGGAATGAAGTGGAGGTCCTTGTCAACAGAGCAGTCCTAAACTTTGGGGTGCTTGTGTCTTGCTGAATTTTAATTTTCCCAATTTATACCCCCATGAGTGGAAGTGCCCTATGCTCTCTAAGCTTTGCTTTTCAGACGTTTCAGGGCTCACCGTACACTTCTCCAGAGTGGCTGTTGACAATTTACATCCCGCCCATCAGTGTAGCAAGGCTCCCATTTCTCCATGGCCTGTCCTGCATTTCTGGTTTTGACACTTTTTTCAGCATGGCCCTTTTGACCGATGGGAAGCGAGACATCTTTGTAGCGCTGATTTGCCTTTCCAGGTTGCTTGGTTGGCCAAAAAGGGCGTATGCGTTTTTTCCTGAATATATTCAGGAAAAAACGCATACGCCCTTTTTCGCCAAGGGCATCATTGTCAACGTTTTGCCGCTTTTCATGTGCTTTAAAGGCCATTCGAATCTACTTCCTGAAATCTGTTTCCTGCAATTCTGCCTTGATTTCAAATCCTCTTCTTTGCCTTCCCTCAATATATTTGTGGACGAGAGTTATCATTTATAACTCTGCAGGTTTGTGAATTGCAGTGCCCTGAACCTCCATTTTGCAACTCGCTTTTTAGGGAGCTGGCCGCAAAAGCGCAGGATGCCTTCAGGCCCTGTTCTGGTTCCGGGGGCAGGCTGAGCCTGTGGTTAATTCTTCTTCCTGATGGGAAAATAGAGTGACCTGTGCCTGTCCCAACACCAAGAGCTAGTCTCTCATTGCTTCCCCGTCTTCCCGTTCACCCTCAGGACAAATTGCAACCTGTACGGAGCAGGAGGTTAAAGGTGCTGATGCTCCAAGGAGGGAGATTGCTAGTAAAGTGGCTGGAATGGCGAACCCGGGCACAAGCAGATGAGAAATGAGGTGCGTTTTAGAAACCTTTCCCCATCACACGGTGTACCATCTTCTGGGTATCTCATGCATGTTTTCGATGTAGGAAGATGCCCTTGAACCTGGAGATTTGGGACCCATGCGATGGGTACCACGCAGTATTACTTTAAAGGGTCTGCGTTTGCTCACCCAACCTCACCAAACCTCTCAGCCGCAACAGTGTCCACCCTTATGTCTCATCCAGCTGTGGGTCTAGATATGGTCAATCCAGGTTGCATCACAGCCCCTGAACGCATTGTGTAAGAATTTCTCTCTCTTTCACTGTCTTTGTTTCATGGGTGTTTCAAAGTAATTTATTTTTATAATGGGGTTTAGCTGCTTTTCACTGCTGTGTTTATGCCGCTTTTTACCCACTTGACACACTAACAGAGAGATATAAATACATAGGTTTTAAGATTACTAGTCAGATATATTCTTGTGTGGTGAATAGGGCGTGTTGAGTCCAGTTCTCTGAGCAAGGAGTAGGTCTTGTCTATTACATATTGGGTTTATGGAACGGTATCTGAGCTAATTTGAAACCCTTGTTTTATGTATCACCCCACCTCACCTTTCCCGTTAAGCAGCCATAGTGTGTTTTCTGCATGTGTGACTCTGTTCTGTTTTGTAATTCAGTTCAAGTGTAACGGTTTTTACATTCCCTCTATAAGTGATACCTTATGAGAAGTGTCCTTTTCTGTGTGACTTATTTCACTTAGAGTCGTCGTACCTAAATCCACTCATCATGCTGCTACTACCCTTATGACAGTGATTTCATGGCTGAGTGATATTCCATTGTACATAAGGACCACAACTTCTTTATCCATTTTTCTCTTTCCTGGGATATTGAAGGTGGAATGAAGTGGAGGTCCTTGTCAACAGAGCAGCCCTAAACTTTGGGGTGCTTGTGTCTTGCTGATTTTTCATTTTCCCAATTTATACCCCCATGAGTGGAAGTGCCCTATGCTCTCTAAGCTTTGCTTTTTAGACGTTTCAGGACTCACCGTACGCTTCTGCAGAGTGGCTGTTGACAATTCACATCCCGCCCATCATTGTAGCAAGGCTCCCATTTCTCCATGGCCTGTCCTGCATTTCTGGTTTTGACACTTTTTTCAGCATGGCCCTTTTGACCGATGGGAAGCGAGACATCTTTGTAGCGCTGATTTGCCTTTCCAGGTTGCTTGGTTGGCCAAAAAGGGCGTATGCGTTTTTTCCTGAATATATTCAGGAAAAAACGCATACGCCCTTTTTGGCCAAGGGCATCATTGTCAACGTTTTGCCGCTTTTCATGTGCTTTAAAGGCGATTCGAATCTACCTCCTGAAATCTGTTTCCTGCAATTCTGCCTTGATTTCAAATCCTCTTCTTTGCCTTCCCTCAATATATTTGTGGAAGAGAGTTATCATTTATAACTCTGCAGGTTTGTGAATTGCAGTGCCCTGAACCTCCATTTTGCAACTCGCTTTTTAGGGAGCTGGCCGCAAAAGCGCAGGATGCCTTCAGGCCCTGTTCTGGTTCCGGGGGCAGGCTGAGCCTGTGGTTAATTCTTCTTCCTGATTGGAAAATAGAGTGACCTGTGCCTGTCCCAACACCAAGAGCTATTCTCTCATTGGTTCCACGTCTTCCCGTTCATCCTCAGGACAAATCGCAACCTGTACGGAACAGGAGGTTAAAGGTGCTGATGCTCCAAGGAGGGAGATTGCTAGTAAAGTGGCTGGAATGGCGAACCCGAGCACAAGGAGATGAGAAATGAGGTGCGTTTTAGAAACCTTTCCCCATCACACGGTGTACCATCTTCTGGGTTTCTCATGCATGTTTTCGATGTAGGAAGATGCCCTTGAACCTGGAGATTTGGGACCCATGCGATGGGTACCACGCAGTATTACTTTAAAGGGTCTGCGTTTGCTCACCCAACCTCACCAAACCTCTCAGCCGCAACAGTGTCCACCCTTATGTCTCATCCAGCTGTGGGTCTAGATATGGTCAATCCAGGTTGCATCACAGCCCCTGAACGCATTGTGTAAGAATTTCTCTCTCTTTCACTGTCTTTGTTTCATGGGTTTTTCAAAGTAATTTATTTTTATAATGGGGTTTAGCTGCTTTTCACTGCTGTGTTTATGCCGCTTTTTACCCACTTGACACACTAACAGAGAGATATCAATACATAGGTTTTAAGATTACTAGTCAGATATATTCTTGTGCGGTGAATAGGGCGTGTTGAGTCCAGTTCTCTGAGCAAGGAGTAGGTCTTGTCTATTACATATTGGGTTTATGGAACGGTATCTGAGCTAATTTGAAACCCTTGTTTTACGTATCACCCCACCTCACCTTTCCCGTTAAGCAGCCATAGTGTGTTTTCTGCATGTGTGACTCTGTTCTGTTTTGTAATTCAGTTCAAGTGTAACGGTTTTTACATTCCCTCTATAAGTGATACCTTATGAGAAGTGTCCTTTTCTGTGTGACTTATTTCACTTAGAGTCGTCGTACCTAAATCCACTCATCATGCTGCTACTACCCTTATGACAGTGATTTCATGGCTGAGTGATATTCCATTGTACATAAGGACCACAACTTCTTTATCCATTTTTCTCTTTCCTGGGATATTGAAGGTGGAATGAAGTGGAGGTCCTTGTCAACAGAGCAGCCCTAAACTTTGGGGTGCTTGTGTCTTGCTGATTTTTAATTTTCCCAATTTATACCCCCATGAGTGGAAGTGCCCTATGCTCTCTAAGCTTTGCTTTTTAGACGTTTCAGGACTCACCGTACGCTTCTGCAGAGTGGCTGTTGACAATTTATATCCCGCCCATCAGTGTAGCAAGGCTCCCATTTCTCCATGGCCTGTCCTGCATTTCTGGTTTTGACACTTTTTTCAGCATGGCCCTTTTGACCGATGGGAAGCGAGACATCTTTGTAGCGCTGATTTGCCTTTCCAGGTTGCTTGGTTGGCCAAAAAGGGCGTATGCGTTTTTTCCTGAATATATTCAGGAAAAAACGCATACGCCCTTTTTGGCCAAGGGCATCATTGTCAACGTTTTGCCGCTTTTCATGTGCTTTAAAGGCGATTCGAATCTACCTCCTGAAATCTGTTTCCTGCAATTCTGCCTTGATTTCAAATCCTCTTCTTTGCCTTCCCTCAATATATTTGTGGACGAGAGTTATCATTTATAACTCTGCAGGTTTGTGAATTGCAGTGCCCTGAACCTCCATTTTGCAACTCGCTTTTTAGGGAGCTGGCCGCAAAAGCGCAGGATGCCTTCAGGCCCTGTTCTGGTTCCGGGGGCAGGCTGAGCCTGTGGTTAATTCTTCTTCCTGATGGGAAAATAGAGTGACCTGTGCCTGTCCCAACACCAAGAGCTAGTCTCTCATTGGTTCCACGTCTTCCCGTTCATCCTCAGGACAAATCGTAACCTGTACGGAACAGGAGGTGAAAGGTGATGATGCTCCAAGGAGGGAGATTGCTAGTAAAGTGGCTGGAATGGCGAACCCGAGCACAAGGAGATGAGAAATGAGGTGCGTTTTAGAAACCTTTCCCCATCACACGGTGTACCATCTTCTGGGTTTCTCATGCATGTTTTCGATGTAGGAAGATGCCCTTGAACCTGGAGATTTGGGACCCATGCGATGGGTACCATGCAGTATTACTTTAAAGGGGCTGCGTTTGCTCTCCCAACCTCACCAAACCTCTCAGCCGCAACAGTGTCCACCCTTATGTCTCATCCAGCTGTGGGTCTAGATATGGTCAATCCAGGTTGCATCACAGCCCCTGAACGCATTGTGTAAGAATTTCACTCTCTTTCACTGTCTTTGTTTCATGGGTTTTTCAAAGTAATTTATTTTTATAATGGGGTTTAGCTGCTTTTCACTGCTGTGTTTATGCCACTTTACACCCACTTGCCACACTAACAGAGAGATATCAATACATAGCTTTTAAGATTATTACTAGTCAGATATATTCTTGTGCGGTGAATAGGGCGTGTTGAGTCCAGTTCTCTGAGCAAGGAGTAGGTCTTGTCTATTACATATTGGGTTTATGGAACGGTATCTGAGCTAATTTGAAACCCTTGTTTTATGTATCACCCCACCTCACCTTTCCCGTTAAGCAGCCATAGTGTGTTTTCTGCATGTGTGACTCTGTTCTGTTTTGTAATTCAGTTCAAGTGTAACGGTTTTTACATTCCCTCTATAAGTGATACCTTATGAGAAGTGTCCTTTTCTGTGTGACTTATTTCACTTAGAATCGTCGTACCTAAATCCACTCATCATGCTGCTACTAGCCTTATGACATTGATTTCATGGCTGAGTGATATTCCATTGTACATAAGGACCACAACTTCTTTATCCATTTTTCTCTTTCCTGGGAAATTGAAGGTGGAATGAAGTGGAGGTCCTTGTCAACAGAGCAGTCCTAAACTTTGGGGTGCTTGTGTCTTGCTGAATTTTAATTTTCCCAATTTATACCCCCATGAGTGGAAGTGCCCTATGCTCTCTAAGCTTTGCTTTTCAGACGTTTCAGGACTCACCGTACACTTCTCCAGAGTGGCTGGTGACAATTTACATCCCGCCCATCAGTGTAGCAAGGCTCCCATTTCTCCATGGCCTGTCCTGCATTTCTGGTTTTGACACTTTTTTCAGCATGGCCCTTTTGACCGATGGGAAGCGAGACATCTTTGTAGCGCTGATTTGCCTTTCCAGGTTGCTTGGTTGGCCAAAAAGGGCGTATGCGTTTTTTCCTGAATATATTCAGGAAAAAACGCATACGCCCTTTTTGGCCAAGGGCATCATTGTCAACGTTTTGCCGCTTTTCATGTGCTTTAAAGGCGATTCGAATCTACCTCCTGAAATCTGTTTCCTGCAATTCTGCCTTGATTTCAAATCCTCTTCTTTGCCTTCCCTCAATATATTTGTGGACGAGAGTTATCATTTATAACTCTGCAGGTTTGTGAATTGCAGTGCCCTGAACCTCCATTTTGCAACTCGCTTTTTAGGGAGCTGGCCGCAAAAGCGCAGGATGCCTTCAGGCTCTGTTCTGGTTCCGGGGGCAGGCTGAGCCTGTGGTCAATTCTTCTTCCTGATGGGAAAATAGAGTGACCTGTGCCTGTCCCAACACCAAGAGCTAGTCTCTCATTGCTTCCCCGTCTTCCCGTTCACCCTCAGGACAAATTGCAACCTGTACGGAGCAGGAGGTTAAAGGTGCTGATGCTCCAAGGAGGGAGATTGCTAGTAAAGTGGCTGGAATGGCGAACCCGGGCACAAGCAGATGAGAAATGAGGTGCGTTTTAGAAACCTTTCCCCATCACACGGTGTACCATCTTCTGGGTATCTCATGCATGTTTTCGATGTAGGAAGATGCCCTTGAACCTGGAGATTTGGGACCCATGCGATGGGTACCACGCAGTATTACTTTAAAGGGGCTGCGTTTGCTCACCCAACCTCACCAAACCTCTCAGCCGCAACAGTGTCCACCCTTATGTCTCATCCAGCTGTGGGTCTAGATATGGTCAATCCAGGTTGCATCACAGCCCCTGAACGCATTGTGTAAGAATTTCTCTCTCTTTCACTGTCTTTGTTTCATGGGTTTTTCAAAGTAATTTATTTTTATAATGGGGTTTAGCTGCTTTTCACTGCTGTGTTTATGCCGCTTTTTACCCACTTGACACACTAACAGAGAGATATAAATACATAGGTTTTAAGATTACTAGTCAGATATATTCTTGTGTGGTGAATAGGGCGTGTTGAGTCCAGTTCTCTGAGCAAGGAGTAGGTCTTGTCTATTACATATTGGGTTTATGGAACGGTATCTGAGCTAATTTGAAACCCTTGTTTTATGTATCACCCCACCTCACCTTTCCCGTTAAGCAGCCATAGTGTGTTTTCTGCATGTGTGACTCTGTTCTGTTTTGTAATTCAGTTCAAGTGTAACGGTTTTTACATTCCCTCTATAAGTGATACCTTATGAGAAGTGTCCTTTTCTGTGTGACTTATTTCACTTAGAGTCGTCGTACCTAAATCCACTCATCATGCTGCTACTAGCCTTATGACATTGATTTCATGGCTGAGTGATATTCCATTGTACATAAGGACCACAACTTCTTTATCCATTTTTCTCTTTCCTGGGATATTGAAGGTGGAATGAAGTGGAGGTCCTTGTCAACAGAGCAGCCCTAAACTTTGGGGTGCTTGTGTCTTGCTGATTTTTCATTTTCCCAATTTATACCCCCATGAGTGGAAGTGCCCTATGCTCTCTATGCTTTGCTTTTTAGACGTTTCAGGACTCACTGTACACTTCTCCAGAGTGGCTGTTGACAATTTACATCCCGCCCATCAGTGTAGCAAGGCTCCCATTTCTCCATGGCCTGTCCTGCATTTCTGGTTTTGAGACTTTTTTCAGCATGGCCCTTTTGACCGATGGGAAGCGAGACATCTTTGTAGCGCTGATTTGCCTTTCCAGGTTGCTTGGTTGGCCAAAAAGGGCGTATGCGTTTTTTCCTGAATATATTCAGGAAAAGACGCATACGTCCTTTTTGGCCAAGGGCATCATTGTCAACGTTTTGCCGCTTTTCATGTGCTTTAAAGGCGATTCGAATCTACCTCCTGAAATCTGTTTCCTGCAATTCTGCCTTGATTTCAAATCCTCTTCTTTGCCTTCCCTCAATATATTTGTGGATGAGAGTTATCATTTATAACTCTGCAGGTTTGTGAATTGCAGTGCTCTGAACCTCCATTTTACAACTCGCTTTTTAGGGAGCTGGCCGCAAAAGCGCAGGATGGCTTCAGGCTCTGTTCTGGTTCCGGGGGGCAGGCTGATCCTGTGGTTAATTCTTCTTCCTGATGGGAAAATAGAGTGACCTGTGCCTGTCCCAACACCAAGAGCTAGTCTCTCATTGGTTCCACGTCTTCCCGTTCATCCTCAGGACAAATCGTAACCTATACGGAACAGGAGGTGAAAGGTGATGATGCTCCAAGGAGGGAGATTGCTAGTAAAGTGGCTGGAATGGCGAACCCGAGCACAAGGAGATGAGAAATGAGGTGCGTTTTAGAAACCTTTCCCCATCACACGGTGTACCATCTTCTGGGTTTCTCATGCATGTTTTCGATGTAGGAAGATGCCCTTGAACCTGGAGATTTGGGACCCATGCGATGGGTACCATGCAGTATTACTTTAAAGGGGCTGCGTTTGCTCACCCAACCTCACCAAACCTCTCAGCCGCAACAGTGTCCACCCTTATGTCTCATCCAGCTGTGGGTCTAGATATGGTCAATCCAGGTTGCATCACAGCCCCTGAACGCATTGTGTAAGAATTTCGCTCTCTTTCACTGTCTTTGTTTCATGGGTTTTTCAAAGTAATTTATTTTTATAATGGGGTTTAGCTGCTTTTCACTGCTGTGTTTATGCCACTTTACACCCACTTGACACACTAACAGAGAGATATCAATACATAGCTTTTAAGATTATTACTAGTCAGATATATTCTTGTGCGGTGAATAGGGCGTGTTGAGTCCAGTTCTCTGAGCAAGGAGTAGGTCTTGTCTATTACATATTGGGTTTATGGAACGGTATCTGAGCTAATTTGAAACCCTTGTTTTATGTATCACCCCACCTCACCTTTCCCGTTAAGCAGCCATAGTGTGTTTTCTGCATGTGTGACTCTGTTCTGTTTTGTAATTCAGTTCAAGTGTAACGGTTTTTACATTCCCTCTATAAGTGATACCTTATGAGAAGTGTCCTTTTCTGTGTGACTTATTTCACTTAGAATCGTCGTACCTAAATCCACTCATCATGCTGCTACTAGCCTTATGACATTGATTTCATGGCTGAGTGATATTCCATTGTACATAAGGACCACAACTTCTTTATCCATTTTTCTCTTTCCTGGGAAATTGAAGGTGGAATGAAGTGGAGGTCCTTGTCAACAGAGCAGTCCTAAACTTTGGGGTGCTTGTGTCTTGCTGAATTTTAATTTTCCCAATTTATACCCCCATGAGTGGAAGTGCCCTATGCTCTCTAAGCTTTGCTTTTCAGACGTTTCAGGACTCACCGTACACTTCTCCAGAGTGGCTGGTGACAATTTACATCCCGCCCATCAGTGTAGCAAGGCTCCCATTTCTCCATGGCCTGTCCTGCATTTCTGGTTTTGACACTATTTTCAGCATGGCCCTTTTGACCGATGGGAAGCGAGACATCTTTGTAGCGCTGATTTGCCTTTCCAGGTTGCTTGGTTGGCCAAAAAGGGCGTATGCGTTTTTTCCTGAATATATTCAGGAAAAGACGCATACGTCCTTTTTGGCCAAGGGCATCATTGTCAACGTTTTGCCGCTTTTCATGTGCTTTAAAGGCGATTCGAATCTACCTCCTGAAATCTGTTTCCTGCAATTCTGCCTTGATTTCAAATCCTCTTCTTTGCCTTCCCTCAATATATTTGTGGACGAGAGTTATCATTTATAACTCTCCAGGTTTGTGAATTGCAGTGCTCTGAACCTCCATTTTACAACTCGCTTTTTAGGGAGCTGGCCGCAAAAGCGCAGGATGGCTTCAGGCTCTGTTCTGGTTCCGGGGGGCAGGCTGATCCTGTGGTTAATTCTTCTTCCTGATGGGAAAATAGAGTGACCTGTGCCTGTCCCAACACCAAGAGCTAGTCTCTCATTGGTTCCACGTCTTCCCGTTCACGCTCAGGACAAATTGCAACCTGTACGGAGCAGGTTAAAGGTGCTGATGCTCCAAGGAGGGAGATTGCTAGTAAAGTGGCTGGAATGGCGAACCCGGGCACAAGCAGATGACAAATGAGGTGCGTTTTAGAAACCTTTCCCCATCACACGGTGTACCATCTTCTGGGTATCTCATGCATGTTTTCGATGTAGGAAGATGCCCTTGAACCTGGAGATTTGGGACCCATGCGATGGGTACCACGCAGTATTACTTTAAAGGGTCTGCCTTTGCTCACCCAACCTCACCAAACCTCTCAGCCGCAACAGTGTCCACCCTTATGTCTCATCCAGCTGTGGGTCTAGATATGGTCAATCCAGGTTGCATCACAGCCCCTGAACGCATTGTGTAAGAATTTCTCTCTCTTTCACTGTCTTTGTTTCATGGGTTTTTCAAAGTAATTTATTTTTATAATGGGGTTTAGCTGCTTTTCACTGCTGTGTTTATGCCGCTTTTTACCCACTTGACACACTAACAGAGAGATATCAATACATAGGTTTTAAGATTACTAGTCAGATATATTCTTGTGCGGTGAATAGGGCGTGTTGAGTCCAGTTCTCTGAGCAAGGAGTAGGTCTTGTCTATTACATATTGGGTTTATGGAACGGTATCTGAGCTAATTTGAAACCCTTGTTTTATGTATCACCCCACCTCACCTTTCCCGTTAAGCAGCCATAGTGTGTTTTCTGCATGTGTGACTCTGTTCTGTTTTGTAATTCAGTTCAAGTGTAACGGTTTTTACATTCCCTCTATAAGTGATACCTTATGAGAAGTGTCCTTTTCTGTGTGACTTATTTCACTTAGAGTCGTCGTACCTAAATCCACTCATCATGCTGCTACTACCCTTATGACATTGATTTCATGGCTGAGTGATATTCCATTGTACATAAGGACCACAACTTCTTTATCCATTTTTCTCTTTCCTGGGATATTGAAGGTGGAATGAAGTGGAGGTCCTTGTCAACAGAGCAGCCCTAAACTTTGGGGTGCTTGTGTCTTGCTGATTTTTCATTTTCCCAATTTATACCCCCATGAGTGGAAGTGCCTTATGCTCTCTATGCTTTGCTTTTTAGACGTTTCAGGACTCACTGTACACTTCTCCAGAGTGGCTGTTGACAATTTACATCCCGCCCATCAGTGTAGCAAGGCTCCCATTTCTCCATGGCCTGTCCTGCATTTCTGGTTTTGAGACTTTTTTCAGCATGGCCCTGTTGACCGATGGGAAGCGAGACATCTTTTTAGCGCTGATTTGCCTTTCCAGGTTGCTTGGTTGGCCAAAAAGGGCGTATGCGTTTTTTCCTGAATATATTCAGGAAAAAACGCATACGCCCTTTTTGGCCAAGGGCATCATTGTCAACGTTTTGCCGCTTTTCATGTGCTTTAAAGGCGATTCGAATCTACCTCCTGAAATCTGTTTCCTGCAATTCTGCCTTGATTTCAAATCCTCTTCTTTGCCTTCCCTCAATATATTTGTGGATGAGAGTTATCATTTATAACTCTGCAGGTTTGTGAATTGCAGTGCTCTGAACCTCCATTTTACAACTCGCTTTTTAGGGAGCTGGCCGCAAAAGCGCAGGATGGCTTCAGGCCCTGTTCTGGTTCCGGGGGGCAGGCTGATCCTGTGGTTAATTCTTCTTCCTGATGGGAAAATAGAGTGACCTGTGCCTGTCCCAACACCAAGAGCTAGTCCCTCATTGCTTCCCCGTCTTCCCGTTCACCCTCAGGACAAATTGCAACCTGTACGGAGCAGGAGGTTAAAGGTGTTGATGCTCCAAGGAGGGAGATTGCTAGTAAAGTGGCTGGAATGGCGAACCCGGGCACAAGCAGATGAGAAATGAGGTGCGTTTTAGAAACCTTTCCCCATCACACGGTGTACCATCTTCTGGGTATCTCATGCATGTTTTCGATGTAGGAAGATGCCCTTGAACCTGGAGATTTGGGACACATGCGATGGGTACCACGCAGTATTACTTTAAAGGGTCTGCGTTTGCTCACCCAACCTCACCAAACCTCTCAGCCGCAACAGTGTCCACCCTTATGTCTCATCCAGCTGTGGGTCTAGATATGGTCAATCCAGGTTGCATCACAGCCCCTGAACGCATTGTGTAAGAATTTCTCTCTCTTTCACTGTCTTTGTTTCATGGGTTTTTCAAAGTAATTTATTTTTATAATGGGGTTTAGCTGCTTTTCACTGCTGTGTTTATGCCGCTTTTTACCCACTTGACACACTAACAGAGAGATATCAATACATAGGTTTTAAGATTATTACTAGTCAGATATATTCTTGTGCGGTGAATAGGGCGTGTTGAGTCCAGTTCTCTGAGCAAGGAGTAGGTCTTGTCTATTACATATTGGGTTTATGGAACGGTATCTGAGCTAATTTGAAACCCTTGTTTTATGTATCACCCCACCTCACCTTTCCCGTTAAGCAGCCATAGTGTGTTTTCTGCATGTGTGACTCTGTTCTGTTTTGTAATTCAGTTCAAGTGTAACGGTTTTTACATTCCCTCTATAAGTGATACCTTATGAGAAGTGTCCTTTTCTGTGTGACTTATTTCACTTAGAGTCGTCGTACCTAAATCCACTCATCATGCTGCTACTACCCTTATGACAGTGATTTCATGGCTGAGTGATATTCCATTGTACATAAGGACCACAACTTCTTTATCCATTTTTCTCTTTCCTGGGATATTGAAGGTGGAATGAAGTGGAGGTCCTTGTCAACAGAGCAGCCCTAAACTTTGGGGTGCTTGTGTCTTGCTGATTTTTAATTTTCCCAATTTATACCCCCATGAGTGGAAGTGCCCTATGCTCTCTAAGCTTTGCTTTTTAGACGTTTCAGGACTCACCGTACGCTTCTGCAGAGTGGCTGTTGACAATTTACATCCCGCCCATCAGTGTAGCAAGGCTCCCATTTCTCCATGGCCTGTCCTGCATTTCTGGTTTTGAGACTTTTTTCAGCATGGCCCTTTTGACCGATGGGAAGCGAGACATCTTTGTAGCGCTGATTTGCCTTTCCAGGTTGCTTGGTTGGCCAAAAAGGGCGTATGCGTTTTTTCCTGAATATATTCAGGAAAAAACGCATACGCCCTTTTTGGCCAAGGGCATCATTGTCAACGTTTTGCCGCTTTTCATGTGCTTTAAAGGCGATTCGAATCTACCTCCTGAAATCTGTTTCCTGCAATTCTGCCTTGATTTCAAATCCTCTTCTTTGCCTTCCCTCAATATATTTGTGGAAGAGAGTTATCATTTATAACTCTGCAGGTTTGTGAATTGCAGTGCCCTGAACCTCCATTTTGCAACTCGCTTTTTAGGGAGCTGGCCGCAAAAGCACAGGATGCCTTCAGGCCCTGTTCTGGTTCCGGGGGCAGGCTGAGCCTGTGGTTAATTCTTCTTCCTGATGGGAAAATAGAGTGACCTGTGCCTGTCCCAACACCAAGAGCTATTCTCTCATTGGTTCCACGTCTTCCCGTTCATCCTCAGGACAAATCGCAACGTGTACGGAACAGGAGGTTAAAGGTGCTGATGCTCCAAGGAGGGAGATTGCTAGTAAAGTGGCTGGAATGGCGAACCCGAGCACAAGGAGATGAGAAATGAGGTGCATTTTAGAAACCTTTCCCCATCACACGGTGTACCATCTTCTGGGTTTCTCATGCATGTTTTCGATGTAGGAAGATGCCCTTGAACCTGGAGATTTGGGACCCATGCGATGGGTACCATGCAGTATTACTTTAAAGGGGCTGCGTTTGCTCACCCAACCTCACCAAACCTCTCAGCCGCAACAGTGTCCACCCTTATGTCTCATCCAGCTGTGGGTCTAGATATGGTCAATCCAGGTTGCATCACAGCCCCTGAACGCATTGTGTAAGAATTTCTCTCTCTTTCACTGTCTTTGTTTCATGGGTTTTTCAAAGTAATTTATTTTTATAATGGGGTTTAGCTGCTTTTCACTGCTGTGTTTATGCCGCTTTACACCCACTTGACACACTAACAGAGAGATATCAATACATAGCTTTTAAGATTATTACTAGTCAGATATATTCTTGTGCGGTGAATAGGGCGTGTTGAGTCCAGTTCTCTGAGCAAGGAGTAGGTCTTGTCTATTACATATTGGGTTTATGGAACGGTATCTGAGCTAATTTGAAACCCTTGTTTTATGTATCACCCCACCTCACCTTTCCCGTGAAGCAGCCATAGTGTGTTTTCTGCATGTGTGACTCTGTTCTGTTTTGTAATTCAGTTCAAGTGTAACGGTTTTTACATTCCCTCTATAAGTGATACCTTATGAGAAGTGTCCTTTTCTGTGTGACTTATTTCACTTAGAATCGTCGTACCTAAATCCACTCATCATGCTGCTACTAGCCTTATGACATTGATTTCATGGCTGAGTGATATTCCATTGTACATAAGGACCACAACTTCTTTATCCATTTTTCTCTTTCCTGGGATATTGAAGGTGGAATGAAGGGGAGGTCCTTGTCAACAGAGCAGTCCTAAACTTTGGGGTGCTTGTGTCTTGCTGATTTTTAATTTTCCCAATTTATACCCCCATGAGTGGAAGTGCCCTATGCTCTCTAAGCTTTGCTTTTCAGACGTTTCAGGACTCACCGTACACTTCTCCAGAGTGGCTGTTGACAATTTACATCCCGCCCATCAGTGTAGCAAGGCTCCCATTTCTCCATGGCCTGTCCTGCATTTCTGGTTTTGAGACTTTTTTCAGCATGGCCCTTTTGACCGATGGGAAGCGAGACATCTTTGTAGCGCTGATTTGCCTTTCCAGGTTGCTTGGTTGGCCAAAAAGGGCGTATGCGTTTTTTCCTGAATATATTCAGGAAAAAACGCATACGCCCTTTTTGGCCAAGGGCATCATTGTCAACGTTTTGCCGCTTTTCATGTGCTTTAAAGGCGATTCGAATCTACCTCCTGAAATCTGTTTCCTGCAATTCTGCCTTGATTTCAAATCCTCTTCTTTGCCTTCCCTCAATATATTTGTGGATGAGAGTTATCATTTATAAGTCTGCAGGTTTGTGAATTGCAGTGCCCTGAACCTCCATTTTACAACTCGCTTTTTAGGGAGCTGGCCGCAAAAGCGCAGGATGGCTTCAGGCCCTGTTCTGCTTCCGGGGGGCAGGCTGAGCCTGTGGTTAATTCTTCTTCCTGATGGGAAAATAGAGTGACTTGTGCCTGTCCCAACACCAAGAGCTAGTCTTTCATTGGTTCCACGTCTTCCCGTTCATCCTCAGTACAAATTGCAACCTGTACGGAACAGGAGGTTAAAGGTGCTGATGCTCCAAGGAGGGAGATTGCTAGTAAAGTGGCTGGAATGGGGAACCCGGGCACAAGCAGATGAGAAATGAGGTGCGTTTTAGAAACCTTTCCCCATCACACGGTGTACCATCTTCTGGGTATCTCATGCATGTTTTCGATGTAGGAAGATGCCCTTGAACCTGGAGATTTGGGACACATGCGATGGGTACCACGCAGTATTACTTTAAAGGGTCTGCGTTTGCTCACCCAACCTCACCAAACCTCTCAGCCGCAACAGTGTCCACCCTTATGTCTCATCCAGCTGTGGGTCTAGATATGGTCAATCCAGGTTGCATCACAGCCCCTGAACGCATTGTGTAAGAATTTCTCTCTCTTTCACTGTCTTTGTTTCATGGGTTTTTCAAAGTAATTTATTTTTATAATGGGGTTTAGCTGCTTTTCACTGCTGTGTTTATGCCGCTTTACACCCACTTGACACACTAACAGAGAGATATCAATACATAGGTTTTAAGATTATTACTAGTCAGATATATTCTTGTGCGGTGAATAGGGCGTGTTGAGTCCAGTTCTCTGAGCAAGGAGTAGGTCTTGTCTATTACATATTGGGTTTATGGAACGGTATCTGAGCTAATTTGAAACCCTTGTTTTATGTATCACCCCACCTCACCTTTCCCGTTAAGCAGCCATAGTGTGTTTTCTGCATGTGTGACTCTGTTCTGTTTTGTAATTCAGTTCAAGTGTAACGGTTTTTACATTCCCTCTATAAGTGATACCTTATGAGAAGTGTCCTTTTCTGTGTGACTTATTTCACTTAGAGTCGTCGTACCTAAATCCACTCATCATGCTGCTACTACCCTTATGACAGTGATTTCATGGCTGAGTGATATTCCATTGTACATAAGGACCACAACTTCTTTATCCATTTTTCTCTTTCCTGGGATATTGAAGGTGGAATGAAGTGGAGGTCCTTGTCAACAGAGCAGCCCTAAACTTTGGGGTGCTTGTGTCTTGCTGATTTTTAATTTTCCCAATTTATACCCCCATGAGTGGAAGTGCCCTATGCTCTCTAAGCTTTGCTTTTTAGACGTTTCAGGACTCACCGTACGCTTCTGCAGAGAGGCTGTTGGCAATTTACATCCCGCCCATCAGTGTAGCAAGGCTCCCATTTCTCCATGGCCTGTCCTGCATTTCTGGTTTTGAGACTTTTTTCAGCATGGCCCTTTTGACC